>NW_028281023.1:2500-305000 GCF_059751285.1 Brachycentrus maculatus | reverse complement strand
ACCAATACAGAATTATTACGTTATATTACTACTTATTGAAATAATACATAAGTTACAATAACATTTTTTATTGTTTTATTAATTTTGCATATATCTAGCGGTATCTTTAACATTGAACATGTGCAGTACAATTAATCGTACTAAATGTACATTTGATTTTTTTTTAAACAGTAAAATCAAATGAAAGTTTATATCTTTTGAAGTACAGGGATAATCTCACCTTCTTTAAAAAAATTAATCAAGGTTTTTAGTTCCAAAGCCCCTTAAATTAAAAACAAGACCAGTTTTTAAATGCCTACTCATACCAAGTTTGGGGGGGGGGTTAACTTTGTTATATTGATTTTTTAACTTTCAACTTTTATTGAGAACAATATCGAATAAGTACAATTATAATGTTATTATAAATGAAATGCGTATTATAACGTATGTAGGTCTTAAAAATAAACAGTATTTTTCTACTCCGTTTATTAGACAACGATCCTGATAATTGGAAAGAAATTATGCCGCGTTACATCATATTAATTTGTACAATTTTACATAGAAACATATTACATTTATATACAAAAAAATATATATACATTGGAGTCGGAATTTTGTAGATTTTGTTGCATAGCATTTACGTAGAGGAGCGTGGTGCTTCGGACCGCAATGCAGCGTCCTATTGGGTTATGGGCTGCAATGCGGTCTGAAAACAGCTCCAAAAAGGAATGTAAACTACTTATTAGGGCGTATTATTATCCTTTATGGTACGTATTTTTAAAATTTGCCTAAAGCTATATAAATGCAAATGAAAATATTTATTAAAAATCTTCTTAAGGGATTTAATAATTGCTTTGAAACTTTGACACACCATTGTATTTGACGACGCACATTTTTTTAAACACCTGTCATAGGTTAAACATGTTTCTCAAAATACAGTTTTTTCCTCAATGGCAGCGCTATCTGTTGAATTAAACAGTAATACCAAACGCAACATAATAAACGTTATAACGGACAGGTTACATCTTGACATTTGCTGTCACTTTCATTGGTTTCGAAAATTGGACACATTAGAAATATGTGCTTTCTATTTTATTTATTTCATTCACCAGCCTCCTTTGTTCCTTTTCACTATATTTTTTCTCTTAGACGATAAGTTGATTGATTCTTTAATCTGGTCTTCTCATAATATACCCGAAATATTATATCTGCCGTATTTCAATGCTCCGAAGCACTTCTTATTGTTTTCAATATTTTCCCTTGTTACAAATCTACTGAGGCGATATTAAAGGTCCTGTTATAGGCTCAAATTTTAATGGAGTCCACATATAAAAAGAGCCACCAAAAGAGCAAAACAAAAATTTGGGTCATGGTCCCGTGGTGTCGAGGACTCTCGAGTCAGAGTTTCTTGGTTCGAACCCACTCTACCACAATTTATTCCTATTTCTAATAATAAGCCGCTTAGGCTCACAGAAATACTACAAAATTGAAGTATTGTTATAAATAATAAAAACACAAATATCTTTTAAATAAAATAGAAAAATAGATTAAAAATAAACTGAATAATAAATGTTTACGATTTCAGATTATAAAAAAATCGGCCGCAATATATTTTAATCATCTTTTCGTTTGGGCGTATTGAAAATTGTATTATGATATTATTATTTTCATGCGATTGAACGCACATTCAATATTACAAAATAAGAAAAACCCCATTGAATGGCATCCCATATCAGTATTCAAAATATTCAATGGTAGATATCATATTTGTGTATTTCCCTTTCACATCGGAAATACGTCTCGATTCAAATAGTTCCATGGGATTAGGGGATGAAGGTAAAATGAACGTGGATATTATCATTCATATCGAATTTCTGAAGATTGGTTAGAAAAAAATAATTGAATTCATGATTGGAAATTTCCCTGAAATAATGTTTATTGTGTTCGAGTTATATAATATTACAATTCCATACTTTAAAGAAAACTGTTCTACTGCGACTGAATAAATTCAACATTAAGTTATTTCAAAAATGTTATTAAAAATTATCTTTTTTTAAACTTTTGTATTGAACTGGGTAATAAGAGAAAAGGGAGTTTACAGCATTTTGAGTGTGTCCAAATACTTGTCTCCAATTATGGGAGTTATTTTTCATATAAATTTTTAGCATCTTACCAAAGATGAAGAAGAATATGGAAGTCTGGGCATTTACGGGGCTGACGACCGTCATAGGCTGATTTAAGCGATCACTTTACCAGCTTTTCAATAATAATATTAAAAAAGAATATAAAAAGGTGGTTCTTTATCACGCTATTTTACGAAATAAATTTTTTGATTTTGGTGTTTGTAAATTTTCTATCGATATCAAGCGAATAACCATATTGATATAAAGGACATTAGAATCTTGACCTACAAAAGTTATTAAGGTAGATAAGGAAGAAACAATCGTCCGATATCTTTTGACGTTTCACCAGAAGGATTGTGATATTACATATTTTTTTAGTTTGCGTTGTAAAAGTCAAAAACCTGTTACCCTAGGGAGGCAATGACCGTTTGGCCGCGTCTCGTTTTTCAAAAAATGCTAAGTAAGAATTTGTTTTTACTGACTTGCGCAAAGCGCCGAACTTACGAGTTAGAATTTGTTATTTTATTATTTAAAAACTTTCGTAACAGTTTTTTATTGTTACGGGGTGTATATTTTACGAGTATATGTGATGAGCTATAAGGGAAAGCTAATAAAGGAATATTGAAAAGTATGAATAAAAGAATATCAGTAATTGCTAAGGCTTGCATATCAGTATTAATAGGTGTTGCATATCAGTATTCGTAAGTTAAGAAATTGTAATCTGCTTATTTGTTCAGGCCTCTTAAGGAAATTATTATTTTAAATAAGTAATAATCGTGATTGATGAGGCACAGATCCGGACAGTCAATGTGCTTAGATTGAAAGACGTTATAGCTATACAGGAATGGGAATAGGAGAATAGCATCAATTGCTATTCTGCTATTCCAACTTTTGGCAATGGGTGTTGCATACTAGTATTCTTTCGTTTAGGTTATAGGTTGTACACTGCTAATTTGTTTGCGCTTCTTTTTTAAATAAGTAATAATCGTGATTTCTTTATAAACAAAATCAACAAATCAATTAACATAAAAATCATATAAATAGAAATTTTATTTATTTTATGCAAGGATGTGTTACGTTAGGTTAAATTTTATACAAAATGAATCCAAGTATCTTTATAAACATTTTTGCTGTTAAATTTTAGACATTTATTTCTTACTTTGTTAGAATTCTTAATTATATACGAAATAAAGCTAGTGTGAAACGGGTAGTTTTTAGTAAGAAATATTTCTAGAAGCGAGAGTTTAACTCGCTAAAGCTCGTGTAGCGTGAAGGCTCAGTTGACAATATATAAAGCGTTCACAAGTTCCAAACTTATCTTTCAGGTTTTATAGCACCTGTTCCGATCTTGTTGGCTCTTTTTCTTTAACTTTGTTTCCAAGTTCCACGTCGTAAAGCCCAAACTTTGGACGTTTGCGTAATTTGATGGTATTTTATCGATACTGGTGTATATTTTCATTTAAGATTTGCGGTCAACTTTTCCTATATTCCAATAGAGTGGAATAAATTCGGACCCTTATCGATGAAAAATAGTATTTGGAGCTGTCAGCAAACTGTGCTTAATAGATTACTCGGATGTTGGGGATAAAACTTTGAGCTAGTTCAAACGTAAATTTCTATAAGCGCCTTTAAACTATTAATGCTTGAAACTTGGCCGTAGCTAATTAAATACTGTACCTATATAAAAACTTGTGACTTGCGGTTGGGTGTGTGTAGAATAATATTTCATTGTTCAAACTGAAGAATGCCCCAGTGTGGCAGATTGAAGCAGTTGACTCCGACTGGTTGAAGCTGCTACTGTGTTTTCAGATTTATGTTAAACCTCCTGGGAATCAAACCAGGAACAAAACAAATTACAATACCAAATGTTTATATCGAGTCTTTGGTTCTTCACGTTTGCGTTCTATACGAAATCACAGCTCGTGAACTTTATTAAATTTGCGAGAAAAATGTGTAAACATATTTTCCGCTTAAAATAATATATTTAGTATTCTGGCTTCATCGGCTTGCCTCTTTAGCGTATTTTCCGACTCATCGAGGTGAACTTATATTTTACGATTTACATGAAGAGATTACTTCGAGTGGCATTCAAAAATGATCTTAAGTTCTTTGAAATGAAGAATATTATGTGCCTAAAAAGCTATTTAGGTTATTTAATAAAGCATTTTTTGTTTGATCCAAAAAATATTAACTATCGTTATAATTTAATAAATTATTGCCTTAGAAAAAACTAAAAAGCATTCAAGTTATTTGAATTCTTCGCCTAAATAATAGTAAATACTTTAAAACTTCGAAGAAATGTTTTAAATTCAAACAAATAATATCATACTTATGACATTGACGAGGGTGAGTCAAGAAAGATTTAACCGTCAAAAAGTAAGAAACATTGTCATGTGGCAAAACGTATTGGGTTATTATTTTTGAAAATCTTTCTTTTCTATCTATTCAAAAGATTGAATAGTAAAATAAGTTTCAAAAATGTTAGAATTCCATTTTTTTCCCAAAAATAAAATTTAGGTTAGCAGGTTTTTTTTATATACATACAATATGGGTCATTTTATGGGCACTGGCATTATATTTTACTTCTGCTTGGAAACCTGTCGTAAAAATATTGTGAACAAAAAACATATTTTTCTTTCAAATATGCGCAAAGTGGACTTTAAAATTGAAAATGGCTAATACATAAAATTAAAAAAATTACATAACGAAAAAGAAAACAATCTTAGCAAGAAATCTTTTAGCCCTAACAAGACATTCAATTAAATTAATCAAGGGTGGTTTGTTTTATTTTTTTATTTCATTTTACTGATTTCCTAGTTTGTATAGCCTTGAAATAGCAAAATGTTATCAAAAGCTTGGTTTGTTTATATTACAATGAAAAGTTAAATTTTGCGCATTATTATTGGTAGTACTTCTAAATCTATCATATACGCGAAAGATCAAAAAAGTGTATTTGAGAATTTGACGTTTTGCACAGCTATTTTGGTCGTTAATTCGTGAAGGTAAGTTTAGCACTTTTTTACTCTAGCTCCAGGATGGTATAAGAGAGAAAAATTTCATGTTTTATTAAGTAAACATTCTTTGACCACTGCTGACTATTCGTCGGCAGTTCTCGTCAGAACTTTGGGATGCGGATCTGATTTGGGAGGATGCAAGGGAGCTGGCAGCCGACAGATAAGCATGAAGACAGTTTGTGGACTCCATATGATCCACCTAGGGAGCGGATATGGTTTAATAATAAATTAACAAGAAATCCGTCGAGTATAAATATAGAATAATTATTCTCTTTCCAATATTATTCATACTTTTAGTGTGTGTGTACGTAAATACTTTATATATTAAAACCATCACTAAAAAATAATTGTGGAGTGATTTTTTTTACTTTCATTTAACACCCCAGCAAATAAGGGATTGCAATAGGCAATTATCCCACATTTAGTAATCTCAGAAATCAAGGTGCTTATTTTTTTTAAATAAGAATAAATTAAACTTAAGATTAATTAATCTTGCGTTGCGGTATGCGGAAGACAAATGCTGTTTAATAAACTCAAAATAAAACGTTGGTTCCCATCATTTTGTAAAATTCATGATTTTTACAATTCTCTTCTGACAACTGTTACACCGTTTTGTTTTTGTCGGATAAAATTAAAAATGCCATAATATATCGCGGTAATGGAAAATAAAAAGTTATTTTGAATTGACATTGTCAAGGATTGAATTTCACGAAAAGCGATTGTCACGATAACAAAGTTCCGTTTCTTAGAGTCAGTAGCAAAGAAAAATCCCTATAAAAATTGTTTTGACATCTTCAGCGCTAACATTGTTTGGCAAGTTTGTATATTTTTACTCGAAGGCTTCGGGGCTACAATATTTATACGCTTTGTAGGCTTTCTGGCACTTTATCGAAAAACAACAAAATTATGTTTAGAAGCGAATATCGTTAGATCCTGAAAAAGAAAATGCATAAATATTGTACAAAGCGAAAATCTAAAGCGGCGTTATTATCAAATTGGAGATAACTCACGATGGCAGACGGATAAGTGGGAACATTTATTTATTTAAATATAATCAAAAGCCTCCAGGTGCTTCAGGAACGGGCTCCTTGAATCTATTACTGTCAAATATAATATTTTGGAATGGAAAACCTATAATATTAGGTGATCGAGAAGGGAGTCTTTATTTTCACTAGATACATACAGTGCACACTATTTCCTCATCGGAGTCTGAGCCACAAGCGTAACTTTTTAAGGCGTGTTATTTTTATTTATCCATAAAATGTATTACTCATTTTAATATAACCGTTTCTTATGTAAATTATTGATACACAGTTTTACATGAATAATTAAATTAACAGAAAATTAATGTTCTTTTATATTTTTCTCACTATTGTGATTGTACTGTGTAATTTAATGAGTACGAGAATATTAATGCTAGAAAGTTAATAAAGCAAAAAGTTAAACGGGATAAAATTAATATTTCCTCATGTCTACTTTTCCGGGGGTATTAAAATAAAATAGCCAAGAAATTACTTGAAGTAAAAGTAAAAGACACAAGGATCTTTAATCGTAAAGCCGACCATTTTAAGATTATGTTAATATTATACGCCACAGAAAATTTCTTACGACACAAATACCCGGCGCTTCGTCGGTTGTTAGGGATAACTCTTTAAGGCGTCGGATTACCATTACCTTGCCGGTAATGTAAGTTTGTACATTTCCACCGAACAAAAGTAAGGCTCTAAGTGACAGAACCCGGTGCAAATTTTCATTACAAAATATCATGTTACTCAAAGGGTTAACGTTTAATCGTCTCATTCATAAGACAAATATTGCGAGTCTCGTATATCGTCAGGCTTAATGAACACTCCGCTTCCAAGCATTTTGTCGAGATTGTCAAATTTGCATATGGCAAACAGAAACTAAGAATTTAAGCAGATCAGCCGCAATGTGGCAAAAATCACGTAAATTTCATTATTAAATTTTTTACTTTTTTTTATTTAGCAATAGTTGAAAGGGTTTTTAGTATCAATCAATCTCATAATATTAATACTAAATATTTCGGATAATTTATAAAACATCATTTTCGGGACTATCAAAAGGGTGTGGAAAACGAAACGAAGTAAAAAATAAAAATATATATTTGCAGAAGGAGCGTGTGTCAAATTTCGAATCATCGAATTAAGAGTACATATTATTCTTTGAAGGGCGCAAAAAGGATATAGCAGTGCCACCTAGATTAATAATAAATTTTAAATGAAAACAAGTGAATCGATTTTCAACATTTGTTTCATAATTCATTTGATAATTGATAATTGGAAATATTTTTCACGTCTATCAGATATCCGGTCAGGTACTTTGCCCACTGAGCTGAACAATCCAGCACATAAAATGGTAGATTCTTTATGTCATGTATCGCTCACTCCTTTCAAAACTTGATTCTTCGGGAGGACGTTTTTAAAGTTTAAATATATAATACAATGTATTAAAAATAAATATCAAACCACTTATTGAACTTTTTACAGTGCAACGGATCTTTTTAGGTAAACCCTGAAGGTTTTTTCTCCATTTGAAAAATATTTAGTATACTTAAAAAAAATAATTAAACAATACCTTTTCCTCAAAATGCAAAAACAACAATTTCTTCCCTGTGGCGGGGAAATATTGTGTTAAAAATATACCGCATTTGCTGGAATATAGTACATTTTCTGGGCATTCCGAAAACATGCACAACTGAAAGTTGTTGAAAGGTGTGAGCGTTATGTTCCATTGTACACAAGAAATCATCTATTAGTTAGCCCTCAAATTAACATTTTACTGACTATTAAATTCGTGACAAACAACTTAATTTTTACTTCGTTTAATAAATTAATACGGTATTGATCTTCGGACCATGAAAAGGAACAGTGGAATACATTTCGTGCCTTTGAGATGCAGTATTGACGTCGTATGACTTTGAGACGAACCAATATCTCTATTCTTGAGGAATACAATATAGAAGAAATGCTTCTAAAGCATTTCTCTCTACGTTATCCCGATATGTTGGAGATCATCTCTACGTTATGAACAACATGTTGGAAAATAATTATTCCCTTCTTCGGACATATTGCTTGAAGACAAGTAAAATACTCAAGGTGTAAAGACAGACAGTTCGCGTTGTAGAAGCGGACCAAATAAACACAAAGCAACGAGCAAAATGACTTGAGGAAAGAAGTTAAAGAAATGTTTTTTATACTTTTTAATATTAACGGTTGTCGTAAATAGCTCTCCAGAATAAATCTCCTGCCTAATAACTAAGAACTTTCCACGGAACAAAATTTAAACTGTTGAATTGTGGTACCGTGGTAATCAGCTTAACTCCAGACTCTCCAAACCTCTCACAACACGACTAGAGCTCGCGTTTGGTGTGATATAGGTGGCATGTTAGGGTGTTCCGCAGTTGGATTTCACGGGAACACGGCGCGAACCTTGTATTTTATTTTCTATAAAAGGGCGTTTTGTATTCACAACACAGTGACGCCCTTTCTTTGAAAAGGTAACTTGTATTTCTTATCAAAGAAATTTTTACCGTATACCACAAAGGGTTTGGCGTACGAAAATATACTTATTTGAATTTATCTTGGACAAACAAATCATTTTTGACATCCTAACTGCCTACGTCTAAAGAATTTAATAAAACACGTTTGTAGGAATTTAACTTTTACCCTCATATTACCTTATCAACCATCACGCGAATTTAAAAATATATATATAGTGTTAATTCATGGGCAGAATTCTTGGATCTAGAAGAGCGAGGTGTTTAATAGAATGCAGATGACCTTAACAAATGACGGACATCACTGGTTTATTCGAAATAAAATGGAGGAGTTATAGGGAAAAATTATTGATTAAGAAAGCTTAACTAGGAGTAATAGCTAAAGTATTTAAAATCGCATACCCAAACTAATCAAACGTTATACAAGGCTTCACATCCATCGTAGCACAGCTTTGTTAAAATGGTTACTTTTATGTTGTAAGTTCTCCTGCGTAGTGTAATAGTTAGCACATCGGCTACCATGCTGGAAATTCCGGGTTCAATTCCCACGAAAATATATTCGTGCTTTTTCACTCATATTCGTTTTATACTGCCTTAAACTGGTACCTAAAGCGCAGGATTGATCATCATGCCTTTTCTTTGTTTCTTTCAAAGGATTAGCCCCCAAAGCTTCCACTTTTAAAGGCTTGTCTGCAGGTAGGATAATAAGGATAAAAAATACACCACAAACACCCAGTACAATCTAAAATAAATATTTCTTGAATTTATTTTGCAATTGGCAAGAATTGAACCCGTAACGCCAGTTTCGCAGTCTATCGTCTACCCACGGTGAATTCTCATAAATAAAGATAACACTGCGTAATAACGATGCATATGAATATATGCCTTTCGATGCAAATAGAAGTTAGAAAAAAGAAGAATGAGTTTATCATAAATAGTTTATAACTATCTCGACTTATTAAGTCTCGACATTCAATAGAAAAAATACGCCTACGAATAGTAAAAATATATTATTAATTTGAAAATTAAATTTCTAGCAATTTGTAAGTAATTTGAAATATATCATTTTGAATCATCATACAAAATAAACATGTATTAGAACACTTTTAATTAAGAATTTCTTTTGTAAAATACAAAACGAAATCTTTTTAATAGATTTATATTATCCACTGACACTTCGTGATGGAATTGCATTTTTAATTTATTATTAGATTAAAACCAATATTTTTAGCTTTTCCACTTTTTTATTTGACCAGCGACCGGGTTTCGTCGTTACCGACATCATCACCAGTCTGATGATGTCGGTAACGACGAAACCCGGTCGCTGGTCAAATAAAAAAGTGGAAAAGCTAAAAATATTGGTTTTAATCTAATAATAAATTAAAAACGAAATCTTCTTATTGTTTTAAATCGCTTCAACCAACAACTACTTAAAAACAATTTCCCTCTTGAGAGGTTTTTCCTGAAATATGAAATATCACTAGGGGTGGGAAAAGGATTTAGCGAACGTTTTAATGTGAAATGTTATTTTGTAAAACAAGATGCGTAGACGTAGGAATTGAATTTTGCTACAAAAATTTTTTTGATTTATGTGATTTTTAAAAAACCTATTACTACGTTCATCAGTGATATTTCAAATGATATCGAAACGTCACATTATGTGATGGATTAAAGCATCAACTTTTTTATATTTTTTGTTATATTATGATGCGTTACTTTTTTGCAAAGCTCATTGAATCCGTTTCCATCCAATAACTTCTTCATTGTCTTCTAATACTTCTCCGCATCTAATGTTTCATATAGCACCACATAAAATGGACAGTGATCATACATATAATACATAATCTCGAAGCAGTCCCACACTTCAGGTAATATTCAATTAATTTAAAAAAATTATTAAAGAAAACACTTAGTTTTTTACCAAAACAGGTCTATATGTAAACGCATTACATTGAAAGATAGAAGCTTAGCTTCCGAAACTAGTCGTCATAAAAAAAACTCAAGTGGTAAAAAACAAGTGTTTGCTTTAATAATATCATCACGTCTTACCACAAAGTAAATGCCGAAACAATAAAAAAAATTGACCCCTCTTAAATTGAACCCGGGACCTCTATCACTACAGCCAAACGCCCTAACCACTATTCGGAATTTTTATAAAAATTCTGATAGGGTGGGATTAAATCATACCATTTTTTTTTATTAAATCAAAAGATAAAATATATTCTTACCCCTGCTCTATATAACTGTCGAAAAAAATTGATTTCTTGAAGTTATTTCCAATTTAAATTGATATTATACGTTCAAATTATTACCTATAAGTATTAAGCGTATAAAGTAACAATTACATTTTATTTATCCATATCATAAACATGTGTTTATTAATGTAACAGAAAGATAAATATATTTATCAATAAAATAACGGATCATCATAATAAATGTATTTAAAAAATTAACGGATCGATGTTGATTTGGTATTTCATTTTCAATTTAAATTTGACTCGGTAACTTAAAAATTATTGTGATATGTGTTTCGATATATTCATCGTTATTTTCAAATACCGTATATGAAGCTTAGTCTTAGAATAAGAAGCTTAGGACGTCATTGTGAAAATATGGGAAAAACGTTGTTTCTTTTGGTTATCAAATGGGAGGTTAATCATAGTGATATTTTAATTATTGGTTTGTTATAATTTTTATTTGTACGAATCCTTTTTGTGAAACTAAGAATCTGATTAATAATTTCAATTTCACGAATAATTGAAATAGGTCAAAAGGTCTATCAAAATAAAGTTGTCGTTTTATAACATGTTGTAAGTTTTTTTTACTTACAGTAATTTTTATATAAACGCGCAAATTGAACATACGAGCATTCTCGTATTCTAGCCAAATCAAAATTTAAACTCGTATCATACAGTTGTTTTAGAATTTCAAACACGAATGTTTGAAGCAATTAAAATTTAAGACAGATGTTTGATTCTTTTGTATCAAATATTACAAATGAAGGATATATTACAAATATTAATTATACACAATACATTAAATTGAACATGAACATTACACATTTTTGATTTTGGTGAGAGAAATGTTTCGGGGAATTGGAAAATGTTCAGATATCTCAACAAATGTACTAATATTCATCTCCAGAAAACGGTATTTGGTGTCTGTAACTTTACTTGTTGTATAATCTTGTATTTCTACTTGTGTCTTTAAAAAATAGAAATGAAACAATCGTTAGAAAAAAACTCGTAAAAAAGTCTTGAAGATCCGATATTGTGAAGGGTGAATCTGTCGTTGACCCGAAGAGCCTACCTCTGTTGACCCAAAAAGTTTACTCTTCTCGGTCTGAATAGTTAATATTCGTTGTAAAGGAAGGCTTTCCTCTTTTTTAGCCAAAAGTCTAATACAGAATCTTTAATACCTTGTTTTCTCCAGAATTTAAACAAAAATTAATTTTTAGACTTTTTTCTATTGTGATATAAGAATTCAAATAACGGGCATTGCCGGGTAAAAACATCACTACCCTGAAGATTAAAGAAGGATGCATGAAACAAAAAAAAATTAAAATAAAAACATTACAATATTAAAACGCAACACTACTAGAAATGTAGAAATGATGAGATGTGTTATGTATTTGTATCTTCTTTGCAGATGTTTCTTGAGATCTCGTTTCGTGTACGTAATATTCCATTAAGATCTTTAAAGAAGTACCTACCCAGAGGGGCTTTTACGTATTTTTTTATATATCTGTTTTCCCTTTTCTGGGCACAAAACCTTTTTACGTGACACACTCGAGAAGGCGTGAAGTGATTTTGAGACTCTTGAAAGCTGAATTTAGCAACAGGCGGTGATTTTTGTATATAAAAAGAAAATTCACGCTTGAACGGAACGACTTAAGGGCCTTTTTTTCAGTAAAATAACAACAATCTCACTTAACGAGAATACATTTTAAAGCTGATATTTATATTATTTTAATTACATACCCAAAAGTTTTCATTAAATTATTTACTTATTAATTATTCGCATGAAAGTAAAGTAATCGATCATGCAACCTAGATTAGTAAAAAGTTTATATTAGGTTGATAAAATCTCATATTTATTTTAAACCTTTGGGACTTAAACCCGGGACCATTTTAAATCAGGATCGAGCCTTGCACGCCATGAAAGCTGACAAACAAAAACATAACCATTTAGTTACACGTATTACTGGTGTCTATTTTTTTTCACAAAAAACTGTTTCTAGAGGATTAAAAAAGTTTCGAGAAGTTTGCCAGAAACAGAAATGGTTGAGAGAAAACACATAAGGGAACAGTCTGCTTTGTGTGATGACACAACGATTAAAGGACTTAACGGAATTGTCTGTAAATGCTGCTTTCAACTTGGTGCACAACTATGTAGAGGAATCGTGATCGTCTCATACATCTTACGAGACTATGAACCTTCCCAAGACTAGGAAAATTAATAATAATTATTTCATATATTTCGCTATGTTAGTACTTACAACATTTTGAGTGTGTCCAAATACTTGTTCACAAAAGATGAAGAAGAATATGGAATATAAAAAATAATATAAAAATAACTACTGTAATTGAAGATAATCCAGATTTTGTGAACAAGTATTTGGACACACTCAAAATGTTGTAAATAAATTATCTGGTCAAATTATAAGCTTAATAATAAAAATGAAAATGGTATTTTCTGGCGTTTCTCATGTGTGTGATTATAATCCAGGATTCGGAACTCACATACTAATATAAGAGTTTCTGCTTAGTAAAAAGCTTCTTTACATCTCACCAATAGATGTCTCTAGTGAAGTTATAGTGATTCGAGAACAAGGTTTCTAAATTGGTCCATATACTTATATAGAACTTCCAAGAATTTGAGTAGTGTGGTTGTCAATAATGGGAAGAATTGGAGAATGTTACAGGTCTGTAAAGTGATCACTTAAACCAGCCTATGATGGTCGTCAGCCACGTAAATGCCCAGACTTCCATATTCTTCTTCATCTTTGATGAGATGCCAAAAAATAATACGTTGGTACTTGAAACGTAAGACTGATCATCTTACTTTTATGTAATTATGATTGTATTAATAATATAATCATGATTGTTCATTGATTTAACGCTAAGACTGATTTTTGCTCTTTGAGATGTAGCAGTTCTGATTTGACTTAAAACGATTTCTTTTACGTGAATAAAAATCTTAACAACGTTAAAAAAGCGTTAACAACGATTTTTGATGTTGGAAGAGGTCGATGATCCCTTCAGAACCCCTTTTTTCGGAGATTCTTGATTTGCCAAGAAAAATATTCCACTACAATAATAATATCATCCATCATGCAATAATAATAGTTTCATCGTGGAAAACATTTTTAAAAAAATAAACAGTTACCTAAAGTTTTTGTTGTTAAGTATTCGTAATTCAAATCACTGAGATGGTATGCAAAACGCTTTATCTACTTATTATTTTAAAAAAATTACCTTTTTTCTTACAACTTTGACAAATTGATAAGGGTGGTAAATTAGAAATCTCGAGAAGTAAATGATACTTAAAATAAAACCAATGAATATTCGTTTTTTATCAAATTAAAGCTACCTATTATATACAACGCAGTCAACGCGTGTTCTTTTCACTGTAAGCCCTGATAAGTTTCAATTTCTTTTTCAATACATTATTCCGTGTCATGCAATGGTAAATTACCAACAAAAGGAATTATATATTTTTGTGATGGTTTTGATCAAGTAGACATTTTTCTGAATCGACCTAAAAATAACTAAAACCATTCAAAGAACGCCGAATTCTGAAAATCACCATCATTTCAGGAAATTACGTTTTTATCGAATACGACCCGAATCTTATTCGTTCTGAAATTGGTACGAGAAATAATAATGTAATCGATCAAAAATAACGTCACAAAACATGTCGTTAACTATATTTGCAACTAAGTGGGGAAATGGTAAGCTTATCTCTCGTGCTTTTTTATAACGTTCAAAGTGATGTGTTTCAAAACATACGTATCATGACACATTCATAAATTAAGGCATAAAATTGATGTTTAATTGACTAAAATGTAAAATAGTTGCCTACCTATTTCACAATAAGCAACAATTCACTAAGGCTTGCTCTAAATATCACAAACACAGAACGATTGACGTTTTTCTTCTCCAGCAAGAATAGTCTTGCTCCTCATTACTGAATTCATTCACATATTTTATTACATTACATTATACATAAACATAAATATATCTATATATATATATATATATATATATATATATATATATATATATATATATATATATATATATATATATATATATATATATATATATATATATATATATATATATATATATATATATATATATATATATATATATATATATATATAAATATATATATATATATATATATATATAAATATATATATATATATATTTCTTCTATCAGTTCCAAAAAATAGTAAGTAAGCCAACGAATGATTTCTTCTCGCTGTAGGTAAATATGCATAATATAAGCTTTACGGGTGTAGGTATTATGAAAAAAGATAGATATTCATATTACAGGAACAAAAGAACGTAAAACATTGTATTGGAAAAAGGTTCTATGGGCATTATTTTGAACAAAAGAACAGAGTTTTTAACAAATCTCGCTTTTGCAAAGGATTTATTTGTTTTGTTGAAGTCAAAAATAAATATTCTATTATGATATTTTTTATAGAAGGAAAATGAGTGGTTTTATATAAAAATGTTATGGTTTAATATTTTATTTTACACAGTCTATGATATCAGCTTATAAATTTATGTTTATGTATAATGTAATGTAATAAAATATATAATTAATCAGCTTATGAAATTTTTATGCTTAGAAATATCCTGTTTTGTAAAAGAACACCAGAATAACGTAAAAAATGTTTTAATTCAGATTTAATTTTTGGATTTATTACCGATGCAACTAATCTTATCGTGATTCTCTCTAGTTCTACTTCAATGAGGTCCCTGTGTAAATATTATTGTGTTAAATCAAAATCCCTGTACCTCAGTAAATGTCATCTTATCATCACTGGGTCAACGGCAACTTTTGTAATTTTAAGAGATAAATGACAGCACTTAGTTTTTTAATTATTTTTAACGGGTAATATGCAAACCCTCTACTTTAAGTGGCTATTTTGCACGTAGAATAGTAAAGAAAGGGTAGGTGGATGTGAAAAATTCATCTCTTATGCCCAGATCAATTGATAATAAATCTTTATTGAATTTATTTTACAAATGGTGGGAATTGAACCCACGCCAGTTTCGCAATTGGCCGTCTACCCAAGTCTTATTTATGCCACGACGTCTATCATTCAATGTGAAACGTAATATTTAATAGAATTCACATATATACAACTACAAAAAAAGTATTTACTCAAACATCATATAATATACGATTGAGACCATATACCATATAACATTGAATTCACGTAGCTCATTCACGTCAATCAATTTATATGGAAACCCTTTCAGAGTACGCTTTGTCCCAATTATGAGTATTAACGTGATCCGTTTATAAAAGAATTGTTTTTATATTATTACATACATGATGAACATTGAATTTGATTTCAAAATAATATATACTGTTTATCTAATAATATTTATATGAGATTTTACTCATTTATTATATTCAATCTTCAAACACCATTGTGGTCAATGGGTAACACTTTTTTTCGTTTAAATATTCATTATAATGGCAAAACAAACAATATTTTTTATTGAAATCTCAAAATGGGAAAATATGAATATAGAAGTCAGGCTCTATTCTACTTATGATCGAAAACCACACGACTCAAGTTTTGAAAGTTACATTTATGCTTTAATTAAGAACATCATCTGCCTGCTAATTATTTAGACTGAAACATAAATATAGCTTCCGCAATATTGAGTCGTGTTGTTGTCAATTACGGAAGAATGTTGAATGTGTATTAATTGATCGCATAAACTAGCCTTTGACCGTTTGAAAGCTTTATAAATGCCCCGACTTCCATATTCTTCTTAGTCTATGTTGGATATTAATATAAAACCTGGATGTTAAATTGTTCCTTACTCCAGAAATTAGGAACATAAATTTAGACCCAATTCTTTACGCATAAATTAATCAATTTATAACATCACTTAAGCGCCATGTAATTATTTTTGTATTTATTTAAGTGAATCTATTAGTATATTCCTAATTAAAACTTTATGTTTTTAAATTGACCATTTTATCCGAAGTATCCCTGAGAATAAAATGGTTATTTTGTACAGTATAAAAATGCCTTTCGTTTAAGTAAAATTTACTTTCTTCAAAGCATTCTACGGATTATGGGCATTCCTTTCGATAGATAATGATTTTTTGCATGTTTGAAATGCAAAACAAACGTTTAAGAAAAAATACATTTTCATCAGCATGCCTATTTCAGTAAAGATGATTAATAAAATTCGTGGCTACGTTCAAACTGGGAAAACTTTATTAATTTATGTAAAGAAAGTATCATGATGTTATACTCCGGAATTTTTTTCATTCTAGCGGAATTTTCAAAGAAGTATAATATGAAATTCAGCCAATATCTTGGAACCCAAAACTTATGATAAAATGCTTTGAACGTATCTCGGGATTGTTTTCATGCACAATAAAAATAATTATATAATATTAATAATGTTTGAAAATGATTCGCAATGCATTGAAATACGTGTTACAATAGATTTTAAGACAAAGTGGTATTCAGGGAGTAAATTTTAATGAAAATTTTCAAAAAAATGATATTTGAGGGTTTTTACCTCAAATGACTTATGAGTTAAACGAGCATTTTGACAACGTTTTATAGTATCTTCGCTACTTATATAAATATCCGTACATTTTTATTTATTTATCGGATCACTGATGAAAATGTCAATAACGGCTATACGTCCCGACACATCGAAATGAATAGCAACCTTATTTGGTCATGCATAAAAAAATATTTATATGACCATGCACTAAAGTTATCTTATTTAACTCACTAAATTAGGTGAACAAAAGAATTACGAAGCATGTTTTTATATTTTATTTAAAAAAATCGACAGCTTCTTATTAAAAATAAACCTTATGAAACCTTAAAATGGCACGGTTTTGCCGGAAATTAAAGTGAACATCAATTTTCAATCCACTTCACGCGTATTAAAAAATCCCGTGAAAAGTTTGAGCTTGTAACGATAAGTCGATATACAGAAGTTAGGTCGATACTGATCTCCTGTTTCCTACTCTAATCTAGCGATCATGTTCACTAACAAATTATCAGTGATCATGATCCATGGATCATGGTACGTGTACCAAAATACTGAAAGCACACATATCCCACTTACATTTACTATAACGATTTTTCCAATGACAATTTATATCTGTACAATATTTCATGAACATGTAAGGCCTTATATAAATTATTTGATGTCTTCGTTTTCTATATATGTTTTTGTTTTGATAATAGTATGATAATTTTATATTCTATTTTGATGAATCTTAATTTTTTATATCAATATTCGATTGAAAATTTTGATTTTATTTTCTCAACACATTAGATATTGAGTGCCATCGGGAAGACGTGCAAAATTGAATGTGAAATTTGTTGAAAATTTTGTCAAAATAAATTTTAGTCATAAAATACGTTCAAAGCGTAAATAAAAGTAGAAGTACCTACATTAAAGATTTTTGTTTTCTTAAAGGTCGACAATATCAGCGTCGAGTTTTTATCCAAACAAATAAACAAAACATTCAAAGTAAGTGTACAAACAGAAATAAAGTACTGAAAATTAATTTCCTTCGGAAATGCATCCTCTCATTTATTGTCAACGAGTGACCATAGATATTTAAACCTAATTAAAACACTACAAAAGTATTTTCGAACGGATACGATATTCCTCAGGTGCCGTATTGGATTGTTCATTCGGCGGGGAGTTCAAAGGTTTTTCTTAATCTGATCTTCCTAAAGGTTACGTTTTTTACGCTTCAAAATGGAAAAGGAGAAAAGAAACCCTTCTTTAAATAACAACAAAAAACGACTTTCGATTTGTATCTGTACAAGAGAAATCAAATGTTAATTTAAAAGTACGCTTTAGGTTTTATTTAGAAGCTGTACATTTAAAAGGGTTTGTCTAGTAAATGTTACCTTTTATGTACATTTCGATGTCTGAAATTTTCTGTGCTCTTTTAAGAAAAACAATTATCATGTTGTTTTTTGCGGTGTACATATTTTCTGTCGTTACAAAGTCCATACATATGTATGTTAAAATAAACTCTGTTTTTTTTAATAATACAAAGGAATTATTGTTGAATCTACGAGTCTCAATGTCAACTTTAAAAATTAAACAGAATAAGGGTTTTAACATCACATAAAGGCATTTTTTAAAATGGCATGTAGGTTAGGTATAAGGACTCCATTGCATACCTCTTGTTTTAAGCTTTCGTTTGTTGAACGAGCTGATTTCGGTACATCATTAATTATGTCTAAACATTTAAAATAAATTTGAGGTCCATAAATCGTTTATCCAATTGCTGTTCTTTTGACGTACTAATATGGATTTTAGTTAATACATGGGAAGTATTATGTCTTAATTAACATTCCCAGCTAATTAGGAAAACGTATTTATTTGAAAAGTACCCGGAACGTGATACGGCCGGCATTATGCCCCGGGGTTTAAAAAGCAGTATGAACATTATATATCACGTTTTGGGAGCAAATCATAATTACTGACGTTTCAAAATTTAATTTGCAGCTGACGTGTTACAGATGCCGACAGAAATGCGAAATAATTTCATTAATTTTATTTGAATTCGATGAACCTCGTATCAATTTATTCCGAACCATGAATATGATAATCAAAGCGTCATTTTAGATTCATGAAATTTCTATGGCATTTCAAATTCAATGCTCGTAATTTATGTTTTCCTTTTCAAATTATATGTATATTCTCTCATGAAGTAATTATAATAAAAAATATTTACTTTCTTTTCAACTATTTTTTTCACTGTAATATTTATTTTTCTATTTATTCAATTTCATCATACACATATTTTTACTTGTTTACTACATTATATACATAAGTCACTTGTTTGACATTAGTCATGCGATAATGGATATTATGGGCGAATGATACGATCTATTTCATTTCCATGCATCTTCATTATCGAATTATAGCTTTTATTCCGAAACTTTTGTTATTTAATAACTTTATGGATAATGAAGTAGGTTATACAATTGAGATGGTAAGGGCATATAGGAAGCAGAGAACCTGAACATGTAGTTAACTAGGCAATAGAAATGGATCTTCCTCGAAAGTTATCTAGAGGAAGACCATGGAATTCATAGGTGAAGCAGAAAGATAACACGAAAGGCATGGCCTAGGTGACGTTATCCAGGACAGAAGGACATATAACCCGAGGACGAGGAGAGCTGACTCCAGCAGTCAAGCTGTCAAGTCAGCAATAAGCTGGGATGTGGCCAAAATAGGAAAAAAGAAGGAGTAGGTTATACAGCTAAATAGTATAAGTTCCTTCGACCTAACGTGGTATGTATTTGATTTATGTCCGCGTTTTTTTGTAATCTTGGGTTTCTGCGAATGATTATTGTAACGTGTTATTAAATCAAAGTATTATATTTACATTGCTTGATATAACTACATTTTATATAATTCAAAACAACATTTCAATTTTTTTTCCCTTTTTATTTTATTTGACCAGTAACAAGATTTTGTAACCAACATCATCATACTGATAACACCTACAAGTAAAAATTTCGAGTGTTTTCCGAGGGCAAATGGTGAAGGATTCATGTGTTCAAATTAATAAAGATGGTTGGTATGGTTTTACAAAATTCATTGGAGGTCGCGAGATGATAATTTTCGATAGGAAATCATTAATGTCTCAGCTAAGGTCACAAACTGCTTAGCCTAATCAATAGAGCATAGGGCTGGAGTCCTGGAGTAGACAGTTACTATTTTTTGAGAGATATATATATATTTATATATATATATATATATATATATATATATATATATATATATATATATATATATATATATATATTATATATATATATATATATATATATACAATATATATATATATATTTATATATATATATATATATATATATATATATATATATATATATATATACAATATATATATATATATTTATATATATATATATATATATATATATATATATACATATATATATATATATATATATTTATATATATATATATATATATATATATATATATATATATATATGTATATATATATGTATATATATATATATATATACACATATAATTTTATTGTTATTAAGACAGTAATAATTATGTTAATAGTGGAATTTATAATAAAAGTTGTTATAAAGTATCAACATAGTGTTGGATGATTTTATAAACTAACAAAATAAACAGTTGATTTCGAGCCACAAATTATATCGAGATATAACAATAATAATCAGCATAATAATCCGGAGGAAACTTTTATGCTTGAACGAAACTCTATCATAACTCACTACACGTTCTCAAATATGATCTGAAGCCGGGTCGAAGTTTTGAAATTTAATTAAACAAATTGATTGGATTTTGGTCAGCATTCTGAATAGCTATGCGTCAGTAGAATATAACCAACTTACCTACGAGCAAATTCTTGAAATACATAAGTTTAAGCATAACTTTCAACAAAACGAAATATTGGCCTTACAAAAAACCCAGCCTAATAAATGGTCACCATTTCCGATTTTCTTATTCTATATCTTATATTGTGCAGTTTAAAAAATATACAGTGGCGAGCACTCAAATGTTTCCAGACTGAATATTTCTTTTTTTTTAATAAAAATAAATTATATTATTGAAATGTAACTTTATTTTAAAATATTACCCTGGAATGGTACCCGAAGCGGAGGGCTGATCACATTTCCTTCATGTGTAAACGATCAAGATAACACTGCATTTATATGAAGCAGTGCCCTATGCACCATTAGGTTGCGGATAAGGGTTTTTTTTTTATTTTTAATCACTATAAATATTTCATTTTAACTTAATTATAATGTCTACCGGTTTCGAAGCTAACCGCTTCTTTATCAAGACTGATTAATTGATAAATAAGCGGTTAGCTTCGAAACCGGTAGACATTATAATTATGTTATAGTAAAATATTTATTGTGATTTTAAAACAAAGTAACATTTTAATTATAAAATGGAAAATCACAAAGTTAGTACTTCAAATATAAATTATAACAATAAATTATTGTGATTTCTTGATAGATTTTAAGCTCAAATTATTTAACAACACTTTTTCAAGATGGTATACCAAAAAAAACTATTTATTGACCAAAAATGTTTTCATAATTTTATGGGTAATTTGTAAATTTTCGATTTTTCCGCACAAAAATAAAAAATGCTCATATAATTTTAAAAACCATGTAGTTATTTCAAATAAAATTACATAGGTATGTACATAGCACTAACAATTATCTAAACCAACAAAATCTTAATTAAGGCACTCGTGACTTGTATAAATCTTAGTAAATCTTAATTATACTTTACTGGAAGGAGCACTGGATCAGACGTAGAGCGAATGGTAATATTTTCTAATTAAAAAAATGTTATGGGATTTTTGCTGAAGTGCGAAAATCTCTCTTATTTGAAATCTACTATACAAATGTAAGTAAAATTTTTTTGATGAACTATTTTTTATCGAATGTTAATATATATCAAATAATTTACATGTACAATAAATTTACAATGTGTCCTTACTGGGATTTCCCGTGTCGTGTACACACTCTTGAGTACTTATTTAATAAATTATTTTCAGTTATTTGTCAAGAGTCACGAATGATGGATGGCATGTCCAAATGACACGATATTTCGTTTTCACCTACCTCCATTATTTATTTATTGATACCTCTCACATGTATATTGTTTCATTATTTAACGACATTATAGATAATGGAAGCTCTCTACAACTTTATTGCGTGTAACTCAAAAACTTAACATAAAACAGTTATTCTTATTTGAATATTAAATTTACAACACCTTAACATCAAAGTTAATTTACAACATTTTGAATGTGCCTAAATACTTGTTCGAAAATTATAATTGTTATTTTTATATTATTTTTTGATATCTCATCAAAGATGAAGAAGAATATGGAAGTCTGGGCATATTCCAGGCTTCCATATTCTTCTTTATCTTTGATGGGATGTCATAAAATAATATCAAAATTAATGGTTACATTTTCAACATCAGTGCTGTTCCACGAATTTTGGGAAGTGTAGAAAGATCATGTAATAACACATGAACACAATATATTTCAATGTTAATCACATTATTTACAATTGACCTAATTCATATTGTGTAATTGTTTTTTTCTTGCGCAATATTACAGGCTAATACTTATTTTTTTTCTTCTAACGTTTACCCGCACATAATGGCGCGTAGAGCGCTGCAGTACTATCTTGATCGTTAATTGATGAAGGCAAGGTGATCAGCCCTACGCTCCTTGTACCAGTACACACACTTGCTCTGGTAGGGTTCATGATTACATACACGTAACTTCAATAAAACATAATGCTAATCGTTATTCAAGTGTACAAAGTGATCACATAATCCATTCGTTGGCAGGTCATTTGTCCTTTGGTCTTCACAGACTGACATATTCTCTTTTCATATATTCGATTTGTATCTGAGACGAGGCAACTGTAATCAGCAAATATTTTGATTTAGTCATTAGGTAAGAACCTAAATTTAAATGTTGATGAATTTGAGACGGGTGGAGATGCTTACAAAGGTGGTAATTGATTTGTTTTTGAAATACAATACTCTTCGAGTGTATAAAAGTCATCTGATTTTACTCTCCCCATATCACATTACTTGCGAAATGGTAACAAAAACAAATAATTCCATTAACATCTCGCTTTACGCGGAATATATCCGAGGGCAATGAAATAATTAGTGTTCTATAAACGAAGCGTACAATACTTTTTACTGCAAAATTCGACGTCAAAGTTTAATTTCTTTAGTTTGACAGCTTTTTTGTTGATAAAAGTATATTATTTCAAACATATTAGATTACTGTTTATTTCAAAAAAACAAATATTGATCTTTGTACTGAGACATTTTTGTGTTTGACGTATTTACGAATATTTTGTTATATTTTCAATAGTGTATAATGAATTCATTTTGTTAATGGAAAATGGAACAAATTGTTTTTTCAATTTTTTGAGTTTCATTCATAACATCATCTGGCAGCATACTGACTGTATTTCATTTCCATCCCTCTCCTATGAAAATAGTTTCGTCAACGCATGATATTATTTTTCCATTTAACTTCTTACTGAATATATCATTTATGTAGAATAACAAAGTGAAGCTGGCCTATCGTTGCTTTTTTTGGTTTATATAATTCACTTGTTGTTGGTTGACTACAGACTTAATTCATTTTTAAATTTGGGGTCGTTCGGAATGGTAAATTGTTTTCCATCCAATAACTTTTATATTTCATCCAATATGATTTTAATATAAATTTATTATGTGAATCACTGTTTATAGTTTTTATTCTAATAAATATTCAAATGCGCTAAGATAATTCATTCATTAAAAAAAATTTGATAATTTGGCAATATCTCATGTGTACTTCTTTTTTCTATAAAACTTTATTAATTTTATGAATCGATTGATTGCGTTTTACAAAAATCAGTAAATTTATGTATTAATTTTAAATCAAACACAGATTTTTTGAGTCTACAAAGTTGTATTTTATTAACAAAAACACATATAAAATTATACTGTGACAATTGTTTCGATAAATTAAACGCCAAATCAATAAATAAAAATCAGTAAACCTTTCTTTACCATCTTTTAAAACTATTAAATTTATATTTATTATTATTATTGCTAGAAATATTGATAAAGTGATTTTTATAGGATTCCCTGTTTAACATAAACAATTGTTTAATTAAGCATTTTTGGAATTGAATATTTTTTTCATATATTTCAATGATTTTGAAATTCGTAATTCCCTCAGTATTCAAAGAAACAACATCAAATCCCTTTTAAGAATTTTTCTTCAACTGGCGATCTCTGTATGAATTTTGTTATATTAGGTGATTTGATATGCTCGCATAATAATAGTTTTTTTCATATGCAGAATTAAAATACGATATATATTATTAAAGTAATAAAATATTAATTCTTAAAAACTACAACAATTTCTGAATTGTATTTTTTTGAAGTTTAATTTTTTATATGCGTTTAAAAATACAATACGAGGTTTAGTTATTTGGAAAGAAAATTGATTAAAATATGCAATCAAATACCGCATGGCCAGATGATGAGGTCTTTTTCAGATTTACCTACTTCCATTATCCGTGTGCTTTATAAAAGCCTACAAAAAAGTTAACGCCTCTCTTTTATACCTCGTTAGGTCAATAATACATATAATGGAATCTAAATGTTCAGTTATAATACAAATGTACTTGTAATCCTCTCTGAGGAATTATATTTGAAGTTTGTAATACAAAGCTTGTATGTAGTTTGTTCTACATGTTACCTATTAGAACGTACTGTAATAGTCCTTTGTCTCGTTCGTGATCCACCTATGTTCTAATAATGCCATACACGCTCCTGGTACTTCGAGAAACATTATAGGATCTATACAGCACATATCTTTTGGGTTAACCCGTGTATTATATTCCCCTCCAACGTTTTGGCCACCCTCACGGGGGCCTCACTGGGGCCTCACTGGGGCCTCACGATGTATCACTGATGTTGTGAAATGTTGTAATTTATTAATAAGGAAATAATACAAAATTAAATAATAAAAAAACACCATTTCAGCACTTAGGAACTTTGAAGACGACCCCCGTTGTGGTGACTGAAACATAAGTGAGGGGGTATTCTAGCAGACGGCAGGATAGAGATCATAATGAATCCTTTAACTGTTATTTTGATTTTTTATAACATACTTTCAATTCAATTAAACGTGCTTTGAGGATTGAACCAATAATAGTACGATTCTAAAGTAGCCATCTGTTTTCTGATTCTGGTTCAGAAAACATCCGATAAGATTGAAATAGCCGATGGAATTTTTCTGAGTTATAACGCAGTGTATCTTGTATTTTATGCTGACACTCGCAGATCCAATCGCAAGTTCAAAATGGCACACAACGTATTAACCTACATAAAATACTAGCTACTACCAGAACCTGAACATCCATAAAAATCTAAGAAATTAGGCTAAATTGGATATAAACTTTAAAAAAATCCTAAATTGCTATAGGTATGAAGATTTACAAAAAGTAGTAAAAATAGTATATATTTGTTTTTCTACGAAGTGTGTATTTTTTATGATTTGCTGAATTTTTTTTTTAAAACAGCGTTTCGTTTATTAATATGCCAATTTTATTGAAAAAGACATGTTTTTATTTATATTCTATAGATTTCATTGTTTTTTTAACGATAAAAATAATGAAAACACAGTACATGTAAGAATTTCATTAATTTATCTACGTATAATCGTATGTACGGCATCTACTTAATATACATATGGGGGTATTACTTATGTTGCATATGAAAAGGAAGAAGCCTTTAAGATCCTTTTAATGATATTGAAGACGAGGTTCTAGAAGATTCAATTGAATCCTCTCTAAAGTATTATGGAAAATTCTACAAGATTCTACGGAATTTTCTAACATAAATTTGTAAAAGAAACGGATAATCATAACTCACAAGAGTTCTGACTTTAAGTAACTTTAAATATTTAAATTAAGTCAATAAATTTTAAAAATGCTTGTTTTTTATTCTTTAACCTCAAAATTCAGACGATAGATGATAAAAATAAGATGCTTGTCTTGGATATCACATGACAGATCCCGATTCAACATTAAAGTGTTGAAAACTAATGTTTCCTTTGGGATTTTTAAACCGCTTTTAGATCCATGTTGTCAGTAAGTCAAAGTTACCGATTTTGTTATGAATATGCTCAAGTTTATTGTAAAATTTAACTACATTATGAATCTAAAACTGTGACTTCTGGATAGAATGATGGGTCTGAGTTTAGTATTAAACCACTAAGATTTTTGTTTATCGGTTTCAAGACGTACCCGTCTCGAAGTCAGGTACACTAGCACTATATTTATAACACACCATATCTATATGATCTTTCATATACTAACACCTATATACGATACTAATTACATGTGTTGTTGTTGTGAAGGTATCTGCTCTGGGTATATAGTATGTTTGCATGCTGATACAGTGATTGATGAAAAATATGTATGTATGTCTCAAAATGTGTAAATATGTGACGAAAAATATGTATGTCTCAAAATATGTAGTCAAAAATCTCGGTAAGTAACTAACATTCTGTTAAAATGCTTTTTATATTAAAATATTAACCAATAATTATCCGTACTTGCCACCTTGATACGATATCGCGGTAAAATAAGTAACTTTAATGCCGAAATTTCTTAGTACAAGTAAAATCATGTTACTAATTTTAAAATGTAAAAGTATTTCCGTTGGTAGATAATAATTTGCTTGAAATGTTAAACTTTATTTTGGAAATGTTTAAAGTTCACTTATTGATTTGGCTTTTTGCGTTTGAAAATATGGTCTAACAGAAGTTTATTTTGTGGCCTACCGTGTTTAGGTTATGTTACCAATATAACTCACCAAATAATATGGTATGGGAGGGTAAAACTCAGCTTCGTATTCTGGCTTTCACCCCCATATTATTTTACTGAACCAAAAGCCCTAAGAAATGGATGATATTAACCATTACAGGTTGTTTTAATGTTCTCTTCCAATTTTTCGTCGCTTCACTTCAATACTGAAACAAGTCTGAAATTGAAAAATATTGTGTTCTTTTTTGTGTAATTCATTAAAATAAAGAATTGGGGTGAATGATATGTCTTATATTAGGGAGTTGAATTAAGTCTCGCCGTTTTTTGTAGTATTTTGAATTAAAAATATTTTTTTTAAAGTAATAATTAATTCAAAGTATTACCCTTCTTTCTCGACTATTTTGGCCCCTCTTTCAGGAAGAAGTCGTATTCCCCTATAAAAGAAAACCTTGTCTTTTGAGGCAATCCAATTTTTAACCCATAACTCGACTTCTCGATAACTTTTGAAAATTTCTCCCGATAATCCATGCTGCATGGACCAAAACATATGATAATCGGATGGTGCGACGTCAGGGGAGTAGGGCGGGTGTGACAGAACCTCCCAGCCGAAGGAGTTTATCTGTTCTTTTACCACTTTGGCAACATGCGGGCGCGCGTTGTCGTGCAGAATGAGAATCGACTCGTGCCTGGCTGCGTATTCTGGACGTTTTTCTTCAATTGCTGTTTTCAGTTTGATCATTTGCTGCTTTTAAACCTCTGATGTGACTGTTTGGCCTGCTTTGAGAAGCTCGAAAAAAAATACTCCTTGCTGATCCCACCAAATGCAAAGCATCGTTTTTGAGCCGTGAATGTTGCGTTTTGCAATGCTGGCTTCAGCAGGGAGTGGCTGACCTGGCTGGCAGATGACTTTATGGCGTTTGGGGTTGTTGAAGAAGATCCACTTCTCATCGCTGGTGATGACGCGATGCAAAAAACCTTTTCTGTGATGCTGTTACAAGAGTGAATCACACATGCAAAGTCGCATTTCCATATCTCTTTCCTTCAGAGCATACGGGACCCAGTTTCCCTGCCGATGAACAAGGCCCATAGCCTTAATTTTGAGGTGGTTTGAGGCGGTTGAAAGTGCCACGTGGGTGTTCGAGGCAGCGGGGGAACAGGAAAACAAAAAAACGAAAGGAATCGATTTAAATCACAGAGAAATATAAAATTTTTATAAACGGCAAGAACTAATTCAACCTCCTATTATTTGGGAAAGTATATATATTTATAGGAAGGCTACTTTGTTTGTATACTCGTACTACCACAAGCTTGTATACGAGATCGTTGAGGAACTTACCATGAATTTTCAAGAATTATAAGAATTTACTCTGAATTTAAGAAGCCTAGACTGTGATGTGATTATAAAAACTTTTTTTCTTCAATCCGTAGAAAAACAATGCGATTATTTTTTGGATATAAAAATTATTTTACAAAAATCTTGTCTTGAATCTATTTACTTAAAAATAATTATAAAATATGAAAAAGAGTAAAACATTTGAAAATGGTAATTACTTTTTTTTAATGCTAGGAATAGTAATATTGTAAATTATTGTGCAAACAAAGGATATAGGTTATATTTTCGAATCTACAAAAATGTGTTTTTCTTAAATAAAAACACAATATTTGACTTGTTGCTGTTTCGAACTGGGACTTGTTAATGTTCAAAGTAGAAGTTGAAGTTAAATAAAGTTCTTAAAATGAATGGAATGGCTTGCGTATTACGGCTTTGTTTTATAGGAACGAAATAACCATACTTGAATGTTTGCATTTTTATTAGAACTTGTGTAATACTTCTTTTGCAAACGTCATTTTTTTGACGAATAATAACTAAAATACTTATTCCAAAGAAAAGCAAGAAAAAAAACCTTTTTATTAGGAAATTTAAACAATTAAATAAAAGAGTATAAGCTAGTGATGCTGAGGAATTTATTATATTCCAATATTATAAATGATCCTCAAATATGATTTTTGAATAATACTCAATAATCACACTTTAAAAATTTAAGTAGGTACGTGTAAATGAATAAATAATTCGCCCATGGGAAAAGCCTGTGGCGATCAAAACGTTTTTAAATAACATCACTCTGGCATTGACGTACAACACAATCGCAATTCCAGTTAAGTAACGGAATATGTTGGAATATTCGCTGTAGGGGATACGTCTTTCAACATAAAACGATGAATTCCTTCATAACGCATGTGGACCGAGTCCAGCACCCTACGGCATGCTAGTGACAACACACCACAACACAAGACCTTGATGAACGTATTGAATTGTGTAAATACAGAAGGTACTGCATTAATTACTTTCAACATAAAACGATGAATTCCTTCATAACGCATGTGGACCGAGTCCAGCACCCTACGGCATGCTAGTGACAACACACCAACACGCTAGGGACCTTGATGAACGTATTGAATTGTGTAAATACAGAAGGTACTGCATTAATTACTTTTTTATGTTTTTACCAGCTACATACATCGGAACTTACTTTTTAAACATGACGTTTCTTTATTTTTGTTTTCGAAACGGCCCGATTTAAGACCCAATATACGATAAATCGCAACTAATTTTCTCTAAACCTAGGTAGCAATTGACGTAATTGAATTTATTGCTTAAAATAAATTTTTTGTATTGAAAAAATAAGTTTATCTTCGAAAAAATGTTTGGTTTGAAAGAAAAAGAGTTATTGAAACGTAAAGAGTTAAAAACATGATAATTTATTTTTTCAATAAGTATATGTATGTCCTAAAAAAAGTTAAATTCCAATACATATTCCAAAAAACACATGTGGCTTCAGTCGTACGCATACTAAACGCAAGTACCCCCTGGTAAAACCGGAAATTAAATGACAATTTTTTTGACTTGTAAAAGATAAAAAATAGACACAAAAATTCACAGTTCTCACATACTCATATTCACTATTTTATTAGAGTAACTTAATATCACAACAAAATAAACAAAATTACGCTGTGCATTGAATTTTTAGATAATGCTTTATTCCTGTGCTATCGATATGAGTGGATTATGGTAAATGTACTTGTGCAGCTAATTTGAGAATATTATAATAGTATTACGTGCGCGCCATCTTGTAACTAATCTAATATAGCCCACTACGTCTATTGTTGAGGAGAGAATGGCGCCCTAAGAAGCTTGGGAATTCCATCAAGTCAGATGTAACAATGGACCAGATGCAGAATGCGGATTGCGAATGGGGGAGGAAGATACGAAAATAATAGACTTCATCAAACCTATACGAGTGTTTACAGTGATGAAAGAAAGGGGTATTCAGTACTTCACCGGAAAATATTTTTTCGTTTATTTGAATAAAGAGAAAATATTCATTACTTCATCAGTAACTTGTTAATTTTTCTTTAACCCAAAAGCTTTTAATATTTTTTACCGAAATTCGTATGGTTATTGCTGTGATTATAATGTTAACATATGTGTACTAAACAAGATTTGTAAAGTATTTATGTAGTATTAATTTTATTTGGCCTTGAAGTACAAAATGGATCACCTAAACTTCAAATGATAAGAGATCTAGACAGAATTGTATAAATGTTCTTTTTGACGCAAATTGTTGACAAGAAAATCAATAAGAATAATAAATAGCCACCTAATTAATTTTATCATGCCATGTCTAAAAAAAACTTATATTCATTTAAGTTTTATTTAAATATCTGAATAATATAATTTATTTAGTTCTTAATCTTCAGAAAATCATTTTTTATTATAATGAATGCTATCTAAATTTTCTTAACTGTCTTTTGATACTAGTCGTACAAAATCTCAAACCAACTTGAAAATCTACAGACCAAAAGAAAACTTTAATTGGTTGAAATCATTTGTGTTATCTCTCATCCTTTCATAAAGCATCTAAGATAAAATATCTTCATTGAAAAACTTAAATTACATTATGAAAATCAAAATTATAAAATAATTACTTATCTAAATTACGTTTATTTTATTTTTCTGAAAAATATATTTTAAAATAACAACATGTACTTTCTCTAATTGAACGGCAATTAAACTTTGTGGTAATATTTATCCATCTTTAAATTAGTATACTTAATACTACTATTGATCTTACATTTGTTTCGATGCTTCAAATATCCTAATCAAGCACGGTCTAATAATCAAATTATTAACAGCAAAAAATTAATTACAAATTAAATTAATTTTCAGTAACTTTTTTTTAATGGAAAGGAATATTTTATAATAGATTAAAATAAAACTCAATATTTGAAAATTACTTGTGAAATTGTTAATTACGTGGTAAATAATAACGTATAATATGTAACATACCTGACACTCGTGTTTCACTCTAACCTGCGTTAATTTATTAAAACGTATTTCCGTAAAGTCTTTCTACAAATTCCACATATCACCGCCTGAAAATGGCCGTAATTAAATTCAAACCAGGAACACGAGCTCATAGCACGCACATATGGGGAAGTTGACTGGGTATGTTCTACCTACATAACCGGGGGTTGCTAACTCCCACCCTTCTCCAATAAACCTACCCTTCTACAGTTTACACCATCCTGTTGCATGTGCAATCATAATAAACTATACTTCTTTCGTTGAACATCCCCTGGAATTACACCCCGCGAGCTTTCAACTGAAATAGTTGATTTTCGGGTGAAACGTTCAAATTAATTAAATTTAATTAGAGGTGAAGCACTTTTTTTCGTTCATTCATATCATAAGCTGGTGTATTATAACAGAAATACAAAAACATAGAGTTTTGTATTTTTTCAATAGCAATTTTTAATTGTACGTCGTAAATTGTGAATTTAGATCCGTAAATTGTAAATTTGAATTATGATTTGTAAATTGTAAATTTTAAATTGTAAACGGTGAATTGTAAATTACTTATTGCGAATTTTAACAACTCACCGCATCTCTTCAATTCAATAAAAATAAACATTATAAAAGAGAGGGCTAAGCAGAAGGAAGGTATTAAAAACACAATCTTCAGTTTAATTGACGTAACACTTTCTTCAATTTATTATTTTGAATCCGTTATGTCAATTTCACAATCGACCGTCTAATTATCTACATCACGTCGCTTTTCAACAAGAAAATGACTTGTTCTTATATGAAAATAAATAAGAACCTAGATATAGGAAATGGGATATAGAATAATACAATATTAGAAGGTACATAATTGGGAAGATTAATAAGGGTTCTTTTAGAGAAAGTATATCAAGGAAAATGTAAGAATTCTAAGAAATACTTACATTTAGTAATATGAAGATAAGGTTAAAGACACACAAATAAGTCATTGATTTACCTAATGAATGATACTGAACCTGTTTGTGTAAAGAGTAAGAATAATCAATGAATAAATGTGAAAATAAGTACGGATTGAAAAAAAATATTCGTCCTTTGATCCGTATCCGCACTAACAGGGCATTCAGTTGAATTTGCTTTGGATTGAGGCAATATTGACTAAATGTTTAATTACAGGAAAGCTAGATGATTAAGTCGTATGCTTTAGACCCAAGTATAAGATAGACTTGGGGATATGCATCAATTCTCATTTATTTGATAGGTTGTGAAAATAAGTAATGGTCCTGCAAAATTTCTCCAAATGGATTTAAAAAGCTAACGCAATAACTCCAACGATGTGTACGTATATAAATATATTGATTTCTCAGAAATATGTGTTTAATAAAAGAGTAGACCTTTTTGCTTTTTCTATTTTCTCTTTTAAATCTTTCTTCATTTCTTGTTCTACTACCGTAGGCAGGGGTGGATACCGCCTTAATAACATTTCAAGGATGCTACTCGAAATTTTATTGCTTTTTTAAATCAAACGAAACGATCCTATGTTCCCTTTCAAGGGTTGAAATAACTGAAATCATAACGTCTGCTAACTCGGTTAGATGTTTTCATACATGAAAATAGCTCGAAAATATTCCGTAAACATCTTTCGTATAAAAGTATAGGTGCTTACACAAAATTAAAGTATTTTTTATCTTTCACGGAACTAAACGTGACCAAATAAACATGCAAAAAACCCACATCATGTCTTTTGACTTCATGTATTGATTAAATTACTTATAGTAAGATGTCTTGTAGCTTGTAACTAGAAGCACGATGACTTTTAGATTGTTGTCTTGTTATCTTTATCATTATCTTGAGAACGCTCCTTAAATATTTAACACTTTAAAAATATTCTGCAATTCTGAAAGATGACTCTCTTCTGACGTGACCCAACTCTTTGAGTTTACCTCATGACATTTATTGAACTGTATTAGAAAATAACGACCAAATATTTATATTAAAATAAATACAATTGAATTTTATGATTAACCTTTTTTCCTACCATTTTTTTTATTTGTTTTTTTAAAACAAAATATGGTTGACTACTTAGTATTGCACCCACCACGTATTTAAACTAAAATAATTTAAAAAAAACATTATTATTATTTTTAGACCACAGAAGTAAATACTAAAAACTTTTTTTTTAAATGTAAATATTGAACTTCGTACATTATACGAGACTCGGAATTCAAAACATATAACTTGGGTTCATTGAGTTGACTGCCAAAGCTGTCAGCCTGTCAATACTTTAATGAAAACTTTATATACCATAAGTATCTAAAACTGAAGATGGCAGTATGAACTGAAAATTTTGCGGTTTGTGAAAAAAACATAATTAAAAACATCTTGTCCGAGACAAGCAGGTATATAAAAAGAGGTTGATTTTTATTTTAATGTTTGAAAATAATATTTTGTAAAGCCTTTTTTATTAAACAAAGATTGGTTAGTTTTGAAGATTAATCAAATCGTTGAAAATACTATGTAATTACCGAGGCATATTATGTTTGTGTTTTCATATATTTCGTTTTATAACGGGAAATACTGGTTAATTAGTGATAATTATAAAAACCAAGAACAAACCGAATTTTAGTATGTGAGAAATGAAGCTTAAAAAAAACTTAAAATATAATATTTACAAAAATATTTTGGATTCCAAGCCAACATAAAATGTGATATGTATATTTTTTAAAGTATAAAAAGTAAGCAAATGTAAGGCAGAAATGCGTACATATATCAAGATTTTTTTTTAAATATAATAATAATAATAAATTTGGATAACTTATATAGCGCCATTTTCGTAAAAAAATACCTCAAGGGCGCTTCTTATTATTCTTATTATATATTTTTTCATTAAACCACATAAATAAATAAATAAAAAACGAGGAATACAAAATTAATTTAAATATTTGCACTTCTATAATATATAAAGGTGGCACTCAAATTGTTAATTTTGAAATGGATATGATATATAATAAATTATATATCATATGGATACATTTGGAGATGAGCATCACTCAAACCACTCGGGAATTCAAAATAAACGACTCGTAGAAATGGTTTCTAGGACTCGCTACAAACACCTGATCTAAAGTGATATATCCTGTCGTAATTCTGAAATACCCCGGTGCCTGCTGTCAGCCCGCACAGCCTTCGGGAGGCTTTCATGCAACAGGATATGCTGCTCCACCCGCCGCCGGGCGGAAGGGGGCGCGACTCGAGATGTAGTGTTATTCCGTGTGCTTGTCGAACCTGCACGGTGACGGGTCGCGACTCATTGTTGCTCCTAAATTGTAAACTGTCGCTAAATGTGTTACATACGAATCGTAATTTAATTAAAGATACCTGTATTTTGAACAACAAAATATAATATTTTGCTAAACTGCTGGAGGAAATAAAGGTTATATTAATTAAATAATTCTCGTATTTTCTGTAAATACCCAATGTTTTTTTAAAAATATTATCTGATCCCTACAAGCATATATACTATTAACTATCTTTTTTTCAATGGCAGTGGACGTCAGCTTGTAAAAGGTTTATCTTACTTTCTTTATTCTGACAGATTATTCTATCAAAAATATAAAATCAAAAAATATGTGATATTAAGTTAATTAAGTATGAAAGTATTGATTTTCCAATATGATATTATTGAAGGCCACACAAGTCAGTACTAACATACGCTCCTGGCTTTTGCTACATCCATCAATCTGGTAATAAATGCCCTCCGGTTACGTATACTTTGACATATTTGCCAAAAAAATACTTTCTTAGTCACATTCTCACCAAAAATTCGCTCCACACATATGACTATATCCACCTAAAAAAAACTTTCTTAACATTTCAAACTATCCCGAAATCAGCCCTATATTCCTCTCTAAAGTCTCCATTTTTATTCATGTTAAAAATCGATTTCAACACATTTTTCTAAAACACCTCACATCAAATCTTAAATATTGACGTTTTATATAAATATGCAAATAATTTTGATGGCTGATTAAGTTTTTCAAATATCTCAGATTTTATTACTTTTTGTTTGTAAAATGATTTTGGTTTTAAAAATCCTTTGTGCCTATAAATAAAAGTTAATGCTACTCATGTGAATACCTTTTTCATAATTTGTTGTAGTTAAGATAAAATCAGAAGATGTTTCACGTAAAGTTTTAATCATTTTTACATCAAAGAAAGTAATAAACTTTGTAAAAATTTTAAGAGGCTAAAAACCTTTAGAGCCGTTATTTATTTAAAAAAAAACTTTAACCATGGTACTCTCAAATAGATCTTAAAAATACTTTACATTTGATTTAATAAAAAGATGCCATGAAAACTAAAGTATTATTTATGTTTTTGTAAAAAATAGCATTTTACGATATGTAGATATAAATTATAGATCTTGCAAAACAATTTTTCTGATCTTTTAACATAAAAGATAAAATTTATGAAAGCTTTGCGTGTTAAGAGAAGGGTGATGTAATAAATACAATGGATTGTTACTTTAGTATATTTCGCCATGGTATCGGATCATAAGATCACGAATGTTTTTGATCGCAGTTTTCTTTCTCCTGTTTTAATTTGATTTCATCAAAGATAAAATATTATTTATGATTTATTATTATCCTGAACTTTTTAATTGGTCTGAAAATAAAAACCTATCCATCAAAATTAATTTCACATCAAACTAAACTACAAATACAAAAAAAACACTCAATGAGGAAAATATACGAAGTTATTGAATTATTCGCTTTGTCACTATTAAAAAATAATAATAATAAAGTATTAAAAAAACGGGAGGTCAAGTAAAAAATTGACAAAGATTAGGTTAAACACGAAATAATATTTTTTATTGATATTTATGAAACACCAGAAATTCAACTGTAAAAATAAATAAAATTGTGATCTTGTTGTTTTCTTTATAAACATACATAATTATTTAATTTAAAAAATGCATTTTTCTCTAATTTAAAAATTTACTACGTTACTAAAAACATTTACTACGTTAGTACTCTATATTGTTTTTTCCTCCCGTGCATATATTTTCTGACATACTTAACTAAAAATCGTGCAATAGCGTTACGTTTCATATGAAATGAACAATTTCCGTGACACGTCAATTCAAAGGGAAAAGAAGAAATGAGCTCCAACTGCTTTATTCGATGATAATAATATTTGAACGTAAAAAAATCACGTCATATTTTGTTAAAGCACAGCTTACATTTTTAACCCTAGAATATTATTTTAATTGCATAAAGCAGTTTTAGCTCATTTTTCAACCTTTTGAATTGCTGTGTCATGGAAAGTGTTGGTTATATTATAAAACATAATTTCCTGCTCATGTTTTCTCCACTGTATAATGTAATGTATGTACAGCCTTTCGCTCTGAAGGAGAACAACCTGCTAACCAAATAAACTTTTAAGTAGAATATGGGACAATGAAGTTTCTTGGATTCAGTTTATTTAGAAAAGGGTTATGGGACCTGCTACGTTTTGTGCTTTCATCCTTACGTACAAAATAAATGTAGGTACGATTATATATCTAGAAGTACTTTACACTGTTCAGTTGTGGAGCTGCTTTAAAATAATCCGCGCTACATTCTTAAGCTTTCTTTCGAAAAAAAGTCCACGTTTTATACATGGATTTAAAAACTTTAGGAATGTCGTACAATTAAACAATAAACAAGAAAATGCGTAAATCGTATGGAAAATTATGTGTATTTTATTATTGTTTTAAGTTTCTTTTTCCTTAATTAGATTTTTCTCTAAATAATGTTCATAAATAAATGTAAAAAAGGATTGAAGGATACATATATTTGCAAATTTATTCCTGAGATTATTTCACAATTATTTTACTGATGATGCTTGAGAAAATATTGAGGAACAACAAAACCCCTTTAAAAATTACAACAGTTACAGTGCTTTTATTCGGTGCGATAAGGCACATTAAAAATATATGTAATAACTACCAATTCTTTAAAGTCAAAATCAAAGTCTCCAATATGCTGTTCAAATCAAGTTTGGATAAATTTTTTTAAAAGCCTATTTTTAAACATCGTATTTATAAAAAAATAAAGCGAATAAATCTAATTTTAATTCATTAAACGCTTACACTCAAACTTCAATCTTATTATGTACTTCACGATGTATATTTTTCTAGTTGTAACCGCAAGATAGTAAAAACATTCATATAAGGAATTTTTTAGGTATTAAAATATTCTAGCATTAATAATTTTAATTAGTTCTCAACAAATTTAAATCATTCGTAAGGATTCGTATCAATAAAATATACACACAAACATATTTAGAGAATGAAAATAATTCAAATTGATTTAAAGTTATATATCACCGTTTCAGTCTGCATTAAGCCAACATTTGCGATCTTTATTACCTTATTCTTCGTTTATCTGTGTTGTGGGCACTTTGCAATAAATATTATTTGTTGAAAATCCAGTAAAATCCGTTACAGCACAAGTTCCAGTTTGATTTAGTCAAATTACATCACATTTCCGTTATCTACGAATGATCTAACCCCATTCGTGGGGGTAGTAAAAAAATCCGAGATTTATTTTTATGCGTAATCAACGCGTATCAGTTTTAACCTCTGGGGTTAATGGGTTAACATTTTTAATGTCATTATTGCATGTGAAATAGGATATGGTGTACGACACACATACTCGTAATTTCTGCAGTGTATGAAAGAGAATACATTAGTCTGAAATATCACAATTTTATAAGTAATGAGAGATTACCGTCTTTTCATATACAGATAAACAATATTATATTATTTTGAAAATCGAAGAATGCAATTTTCAATTTTACAAAAACAAAAAATAAAAATGGTAAAAAAGTTTTTTTTAAATTATTAAAGAATGAAAGTAGACTAAATGCAGTCAAAATGCGTTCTTTCAGAAACAAACGATGTTTTATATGATAGATGTTCGAATGATGAAATAAGGAAAGTAAGCAAAGCGGAAATAAGCATTATCATGACATTTAGAAAGCTGTGTTGATATGGTTTGAATATGTAGAATGAATGAGTGAGAGAAGAACGACAACACAAATTTATGAGAAAAATTTAGTTAAAAAAAGGAGCTGAGGAAGACCGAGTCTCTTCGGCATGATCAAATATGTCATATACTTGAAATCGGTCAGGTCAAGAGTCGAAACAATCAGCGGGTATGTAAGAGGAGATGCAGATGACAGAGTAGTGTGGCGTTCTATTCTCTCTGCCTACCCCTGCAGTGAAGTGGCGTGATGGTTAATTAGTAAATTAGTTACATTATCAAAATAATTTAAACACCCGTTTCATAAAACCTTCTTTATTTATGCCCCAAGTTATGACACAGCGTTTTTTTTAGTTGATCATGTTAGTCTGGCTTAGATTACAAATACCATAGGTTTTAAGGCAAATAATTTTTATTTACTTCCATTTCAATTACCAATGTGTATAGGTATTTTTATACCTTCATAAAAAAAAAATAAACTTTAAGGGTGTTTTCACTTCAACCACTGATTTTACTTACTCGTGATTAAACAAGTACCTAGGAGTATGCTTGTACCAAACTCAGTGAGTAGGTTGGGCGGTCACACGTCACACAACACGGAATGGCAGGAATTATTAAATATTCATCATATCGCATAGAATTAAATTAAATAACCTACCACACGTGATGTTGCGTTATGAGTTGTGAACTCGAGATGGTCATAAAGAAAAACCTTTTCATTATTTTGTCTATAAAAGATCCCCGCCGATAACACATCAAGCTACTTTGTCTATGTTTAATATTTGATAATAAAATAAATTAACCAATTTATTTTAATAAAGAAATAAAATGAAATGCATGACTTTTAAAAAATATGGAAATAAATACTGCGTTTGTTCACCTCATTGTGATCTTATACGAATATTTAATACTTTTCTAAATTAGACACGATTATTAAGACTATCTTTTTCGTGATATGGAGATAGTGTCTAAAGTAGTAAGCAATAATTTTTCCAAAATAGTTTTGCCAATTTTGTTTTTGCAATTAATTTTCTATGTTTTTGGTGCTGTTTTCCCGATTGCGTAGTAAAAAAATATTACTTTTTAAATATCACTTTTTTAAATAATTCCTATGCTCCTTCTGACAAAAATACTAATTTATTCTGTCCCTGCGATGTTAATTCCAATGTTGATAATCCTTTTTTTATTAAAAGAGCATACATTTCTATCTTTTTCGACTCCGTAGTGTAATGGTTAGCGTGTTTAGCTACCGTGCTGGAGGTCCCGGCTTCGATTCCCAGGGGGGGGGTGAAAATAAATATTGGTGATTTTATTTAATATTACCCTGGACTGGTCACTGAAGCGCAGGAGTGATCACCTTGCCTTTATTTAAGTAATGAACAAGATAGCACCGTGTTCATACCATTGTATGTCAGTGCTCTGTGCACCATTGGGTACGGATAATGGTTAGAAGAAGTAGAAGAACTTTTCTCTTGTATTTCCTTTCATATACAATTATTGCCGTTCACTTACATAATAATATGTATCATTAGTTAACTTTCTTCTCATATGATTGACAACCAATTTTGACAAATTTGTCGATCTAGTGTGGTATCCGTCGTATCTTTGAGAACGGGAAGGGTAAAAATACCATCTCATTAATCCATGACTTTGTCTTCACATGTGTTACACAGTCTGATATAAGTCTATCTGTAAGATCGCCGAAAAAGCAATGGAAACATTAAGAGATACAGTAAAAATAAATAAAAATGTTCCAAAATACGCGCTTTTCATCCCAATTAAGTACTTTGTCCTGAGGCCTACGCGACCTGGTATTAGACATAGAAATCAAATTACGCCTTAGTATCGTCGAACTACGTACCTCTTACTGGACGAATCATTTCGATTTATCATTTCCATATTTATTTTCAGTACGGGATGAGGATATTCCAAAAATCTAACGCAACGTGAACCTTTAAAAGTTAAATTTTCGTTCGTAATTAACTTTATAATTAAAAATGTAATTAAAAAGGGTTGTAACAGAAGTTCAAACGTTTTCACTTTTGTAAATACGCAGTCGGCCCTTATTGAGCGTTATCATTTGAAAGGGGTTAGTTAAATCAATGGTAACATTAAGCTTTCACGGAAATGGTAATAAACTAAAATAAGAGTTTTACCTCCTTTTTCACGGTAGGTACTTACTTTGTGGTTTAATACTTTCAAAATTACACATTATAAACACATCTAGTAGATCAATTTACACAGTTTTATGGTAATTTTTTTAATGTTCGAGGGTATTTCTTCATGGCAATAGTAGAATAAATGTTTTTTACATCCTTTTCAGTTAGAGTAAAAATAACGGTTTCTTGACACTTTTCTTCTCATTTGCGTGACTGTTCAAAGAAAAGTCATTATATTTATTTATTGATTTGGCGTTTAATTTGTAGAACCCCATTGTCACAATATAAATTTTTTATGTGTTTTTGTTAATAAAATACAACTTAGTAGACTCAAAAAATCTGTGGTTGATTTAAATTTAGTACACAAAAGAGTCATTATTGTGAATTTTTAGGTGTAAAAATATTTTATTATTGATTTATTTCTTATTATTGAGGAATTAAATAGTTGTGGACACGCGGTTCGCGTCTCTAATGCCAGAAAATTTAGGCTTTATTTATTCCCACTCTGCTACAACTTGATTTTACCACTATTTTGTATTATCACAGATCTATTTTCAAATACAAGCCGCTGAAGCTTTCTTAACATTCATAAATATTTTAATAAATTAATTTTACTTTTAAAACTTTCCTATTTCTTGGGAATCGGAAAACGCCATTTATGTTACCGCTCTCCTAACTAACTATCGTTTCTGGGCTTATATTTTTTTTACACGAAAGGTTTTTTCATATTTGCCATTATTTTACAAAAAAAAACAACAACTTTATAGTTTTTTCAACTTTTATTTAAAATAAATACTGGTTAAATAAACCAGTGACCACATTTTGTCGTTGTCGACATTATCAGACTGGTGGCTTATTAGTGTAAACTATATAATCGTTGTGTCGGGCTGTGGTCCCATGGTTAGTGTCGTGGATTCTTGAGACAGAGTTTTTTTTGTTCGAACCCCCTCTACCACAATTTGATACCTATTTCTAATTATGAGCCGCTTAGGCTCACAGAAAGAGAATGAAATTTAAGTTTTTTTGAAAATAATAATTGTACGATTTTTTCTTTTTTATATAAAAAATTGCTTTTTTTTGTTGTTGTTGTATTATATGCAGTTCTACTAATATTTCCATTACAAATTATCTATAAATAAATAATTTAAATAAAGTAAATCTGACAAGCGTAAAAAATACAGGTATGACGACGTGCAGGCCAAGAAAATCTAAATAAAATTAAATGCTTCAAGGTGTTAGTCAATCGGGAAAAGTCGACATATATGTTTATTTGTAAATAAAATCCTTTCGACTCTACCCGCACCTAATGGTGCATAGAGTACTGCTTTAGACTGTTGGGTAATTTGTTGAATAATTATAATTTATTTTATAAAACTAAGGTGATCAATCGGACCCACGAAGTGGAATTTCACAGTTAAACTTTTATCAAAATACCCCAAGGTAGCACTTTGTTTCAATTTATTTTTTTATTTAAAAACTAGTTTTTTAAACACCTAAGTGTTTTTTAAAATTATTTTTTTAATATTTAATTTTTAATGAAATTAAACATATCTTTCAATCTAAACCAGTAAAAACATTCCTTATTTATGATATGCCCACAAATACTTTACAATAAACGGGTTTTTTAATTTTCTGAATAATGTTAATACCTCACAGATGTAAAACTTTTTGCCAATCAATTAAAGTAACAATAATAAATATCAACAATAAAAAATAAACCGTTCCAACAATAATTGTTCAAAACATAAACAACATTAATTCAGCAAAATCGTATTGTTTTATCTTCACAATATTGTCGTAACCATGATAAATAATACGTAAAAAATAATAATATGAAGGTTTTTTTTTAATCGACAATAAATAATGATAAAATAGGCTCTCACCTACAATTCTGCCAAATACGGTACTTGCCACAACGAATCTATTCCAATCCAACTCAACAATCGCGAATATTAAATACTCGATAGAACACTTGTAAACAAAAGTTTGAAAGTAATTTGACGTTTTCTCCGAAAACTCTCAATTCAAATGCTGGAGCGCGAGAAGAAGGGCACTTCTCCTTCGAGGTACACTTTTATGCCGTTTGATTTATTCAATTTAGAAACGTTGTGAATTTAAATTGAAACGAGATTGGTGATTGGATGAGGCGCGAGCGCGAGCAAGCGGTCCCACCAGCGCGGAGTTTGGAAACCAACTGAAGGGTTTTCATGAACGGAGCGAAGGGACGCGCCTCCGCCTCCCCCTCCCCCTCCCCTCGCCGCTCCGCCTCGTAGGGCTGGTCCATGGTTTATTTTCACCTGTCGTCCGCTAACGAACTTAATAATGTTATCATATTTTTATGTTCAAAATCAGGCCTTTATCATATTGAATCTTTCAATACAGTCGGTATCATTATTTCAATACATTCGTTTTTTTACTTTTATATGTATAAATATTTTACATCATATTATATCTAAATGCATATTTGTTAAAATATTTTTTTCCTCTATATTTTTTAATTAATAAATAAATTCTAAACTAAAAAAATAAACTAACATAACAACCATCACATCGTTTCTCGTACAGGTAGGCAGAAAGGATAAATAATCAGGGCCTTTATATGTATATATAATACATTTGCAGAGTTGCTTCCTTTATATCTTCTCATGTTATGGTTTCTTGCACCTTTCTCTTCTCTGCTTCCAGCCACGTTCGCATCGTAAATCTGTTTTATCACTCGTTCGCTCCACGTGTCCAAACCATCTCAATACTTCTTTTTTTACCTTACTGACAAATGTATTATTGTATCTTAAAATATTACTGTTATATTTAATGAATATAAATAGGGATCACCTCAGCTAAAATGACTATTTACTATTTACATAGAACATACATTCCATATAATTTTAGATAATGCTAATGTTTTTATGTAATACGTATCCTAAATGTAAGTATGCCATGTCTTTCATAATGTTCGTACAGCCCTTAAACGGTTGAAGGTTCAAAATTAAATGAAGTAATTAGGGAAAAACGCATTTTTAATGGTTCAATTATTTTTGCAGGTTCTCGATACTAAAATATGTATATCTGTACATTATCAAAGTTTGCTCAGTAATAAGGTTTATTATTGCTTTTTACTACCATTCTTTGGTATTATTTATTGATTCGGCATTAACTTTGTGGAATGACATGATTATTTTATTCAAATTAAACACTTGAATATACCACTTTATCGAGTTTTATTTTTATTTACGACTAGTTTCGAAAACAACAGATGTTTTCATCTTCTGGTACAAATTAAAACTTAATTTTAATTTAATTTAGTTTTAATTTGTACCAGAAGATGAAAACATTTGTCGTTTTCGAAACTAGTCGTAAATAAAAATAAAACTCGATAAAGTGGTATATTCAAGTGTTTAATTTTTTTTAAACCATTGTTAAGCTCTAGATCAGTTCGTTTATTAAATATTATGTACCACACAGAATTTGACTAGTTAAAATATTAGTTTCTGTTCCAAAAAGTATCAACATTGAGGTTCATACATCAGATATAGTGTATTATTTTGTTTTATTTGATTAAATTTTGAACTGCTTGTGGTATTTATATGTATTGATTTGCCAATAAACAGCTAATCAAAAGGGTTCAAAAGAGCTCAAGTAGATTCAGGGAGCTTTGGAGGTTACGGAAGGGTCTAGAGGAAAGTACTCTGCGAGATTGCTTGACGATATTCATAAAAACGTATTATGATTACAAGGCAAAGAAATATTCAAATATATACAAAATCAACAGTGGCTCAAGCTTAACAAATTTATAATTCATTTAAAATATATTATCTTTCAGGAAATTCACTGAAAAACAAAATAGAAGGAAGAATTTTTTTTCTAGAAGGAGAAGAAGGAAGAAATAACAGTACATGATATTCACAATTTTTTTTTATAATATCATAATTGAAGAAGTTTTATGTTTACATATATTTAAAATCCATCAGTGGCCAATTTAAATGATTATTTTTTATACTGTCAATACACTTTTACACCTTTTACTTATAACTTACTACCATATTGCTCAAATTTCGAGATTCGTTTATATTTCATACCTAGTTTCATATTTTCAAAACATATTCAGGGTTGCCAACAAAATAAATCAAATTTTCACCCAGTTTACTTTCTCCTTTTCTATCATTGCCGATTAGTTTGTAAAGGTTTGAGTAATAACTATTCATATTCCTCTCAATTCACGTTTTTCAACAAAACGGATTCGACGAGTGTTATGAATCACTTACATAAACGTTTATGTCCGTTTTTATCCTCTTATCTGTATCAGTACGTCGTTTCGACATTCTAAATGGCTCGATTCAATTTCCGACTTAATCAGAATAGTAATTATTTTTTCATCTAAATGGATTATAACTTAACAGTATGTGAGCACTAGCTGTCTCCATAAAATCAGTATAAGCTTTTTTATTACATTAACTACATCAACTATGTACACTTACGTTAAGAAGTCATCATAAAACGTATGACGATAGTGTAAAAATATTAGTTTTACAAAGAAAACATTACAAAACCAATAAGACTTAATCAGATAAATTAGGAACAAAATTATAATTATTATTTAATTATTTTTTTCTTCAACTTATATGGCTTTGAAGGAGTCTAACATATATTGATACATCTTGTAACCAAAATTTTATTTTATTATTATTAATATAAAATAAAATATTGGTTAAAAGTTTTTTATATGTGATCCTGAACTTATTGAGTAATGTGTAATATAATTGCCTACTACGTTCTCGTACATACATTCATCAGAATCTGTATTACTTTTCATTTTAACTTTGACTGTTCCGATAGATGCATACCCTTTTTGCGAATTAGAGTATAAAATGACTTAGTCCCCTGTGTGGCTTGAGATTTAGCAGTTTTACACTGTTAGCTATCGATTTTATACCTATCCACATGGAATAGCAATAGTGTCAACCGCTGATGGGTAATCAGTATCCACAGCGAGTCTCGGCAGGGTGCGGAGAGCATAAGTGAATAAGGACTAACTCAACCCGACGGGAGGGCGAAAAAACCCTTTTTAATCTATGTGACTGCATCCCTCCTACGTGTTATCCTTTGGTGACTAACTTAGTGCGTGAGTACATATGGTACATACACGGCCTTTTCTATTTTTCTATACTCTCAATGAATATAGCATAAATTTGCCAACTTTTTTTATTGTCATATTTTTGATTTTTTGTTTTCTGATAAATCAAATATTTCTTGTTTATATTAGCACTTTTAATTTCATTTTATTTCTGATATCTATTATATTCTTGCCAGTGCCTTTTATTATAACTTAAAATAAATTGTATACCCACACACAGACCATGCCTTTATGGGATCTTTTGTTGTAATAATATTATATTTTTTTGTACTTGTAACTAAAATATATTGTGAAAAACAAAAGAATTTAGAATAAAGAGAAAAAATAAATAATAAAAAATAAAACATCGTTAGCATATCGAAGTGTCATATTTAAGAAATGTTCAGGAAGTATTTAAGAATCGTGTGACATCTATTTTTGAGATAGTGATTTCTTTCCTTCTTCTTTTACTTTTAACCTCTATCCGCAGCCAACAGTACATAAGACACTGCGATGTATCGATGCAGTCTTTTCTTGGTCGTTAATAACATGAAGGCAAGATATTCAGTCTTGCGCTTCAGGAACAGCTCAAGGGCGATATTATTAGATTGAGAAATAAATATTTTAATTACAAATCTTTTTTTTTTACTCTCTTGGAAATAGAACCCGGGAATTACAGCGTGGCAGCCAAACCAACTTACTACTAGGGAAGCTGAATATTTAATTAATTTCATTTTTTATGTAAATTGTACAACATAAAATTAAGTCATTATTGGTAAATGAGATAAACAACAAAAATGAACTCCCAAGTAGTAATCCATAAATCATACCAGCAATAAAAAAATATTGCAACAATAATAATCTTTTGGTTGTGTTTATTGTAGTGAGGTGAGCAACTATAAACCCTTATCAAGATACCACAGTTTAACTTTTTATGGTAATTGTTATTATCAGCATCTTATTTTATTCAAGTGACCTAGTATTAACATTTTGGGTGCTAGGTATTGGTATGTGCCTTTTATGGTTAACGTTTTTAGAACATTACATTTTTTATTGGTCTACCTTAAAAATAAAAATGAAATATTACGATATTTTAATTTGGAATAAATTTATTTTCATTATTTTACATAAACGTACTTCGTAGTTTGTCCGCTTCCGTAGTGTAGTGGTAAGCGCGTTTAGGTTTCGTGCAGGAGGTCCCGGGTTCGCTTCCAAGAGAAAATAATGTAGAGTAATTTTCTCTAATTGATATAAAATCAATTCAGCTGGTATCATAAGCGCAGAACTTTTAGATTTTCCTTGATTTTATAAAATAGACGATCAAGATAACATCGCTTATATACGGAAGTGTACTATGCAGCATTGGGTTCGGATAAGGGTTAGAATAAGAAAAAGGAATACGTTATGGTTACAGAAATATGTGTGAAAATATAATTTAGCGATCCTTTTGAAAGATTAATTTGTTAATAAATAAACCCAGGGAAGTTATATTTTTAATTATTTGATAATTTATTAAAGCTACGCATAGATGCCTAGTTCCGGAAAATGTAATTATGTTTTGCATCTGGCAACTTAAAGGCGAATTAAGAAAGCGGTAGAAAATCTGAAGTTGTCACATTTCTACTCGATAAACTGGTGCTTTCAATTTTTATTTCGTCTCAGAGAACTCTAAAATACGAAATTCTCCCGAGAAATGTTTGGTACATAATATCTAGGCTCTCGCTTCACAAAGAGAATATTGCTCAAAGTAAAATATGTTAATTATTTCTCACAGACGCAGTAGTCACACGTATTGTGTATATTCCTCGGTTTAATTATTTCTCATATCTTTCCGTTGAAAACAAATATTCACCTGTATAAAATAAAAAATTATTTCTATTCACTTCAGGATTGTTTAAGAAATCGAGATTTTGAGAAATAGTTTTTGAGTTATTTAAGGTAGTATGGACACGTGGAGCGAATGGATAGCGAGAGAATGACTAAAAATGTGTATGGATATGTAGCGAATGTGAGCGGGAGAACAGAACGGGGACTGCCGAAAAAGACTTGATACGATCAGATCAATCAGAATCTAAAATCTGGCGGTGTCAAAATTCTGCGTAATCGAAGTGCATGTATGATTAGATGTATGGACGTGAAGAAAGCGAGGAGTGTATGTCAAGACAGAAGTGTGAGGCTTTCCATCCTCTCTGCATATCCCTGTGGTGAAACGGTGTAATGGTAGTAGTAGGAAGATATATTCAGATATTTTTATACATCTTTTCGCAAAGACAAATGTGGTATTCAGATGGGAACATTTAAGATAGGGATTTACAGGGCTTGTCATTGCCAGTGATCTCTTTATACGCTATGCAATATTTACCATTCTACCCATGATTGAACAACCATGCCAAATACGCTTCGACCTTCATGTAGAAATGGTTATATACTGTACATTTATTTATGTGTGTCACATTATTTTCAAATTATTTTACCTGCTAAATGCTAAGAAAAGCAACAACAAAATATATTCGAATAATTTTTGACCAGCGATTTACTAAACAATATTTTAGGTGTGTTAAAACCTCTATTAATATTTCAACAGATGTAAATTGGTCATACTTTCACTCTTATATTTATTTATTATTACGCTGGACTGGCAATAGAATCACCCTGCCTTCATATAACTAATGATCAAGTTCATCGCATTGGATAAACATCCAATGCAATGCCGTATGTACCATTGGAATCATTTAAGGCTTAATTTTGAAAAATTACTTGAAAATTTCATCGTATGTTACCAGAGCGTTAAACCACAAAAATTTTAAAAAATTCAGTCATAATTTAAATAATTACCTTAATTTTTATTTATATTTTAACACAATATCATTTCTTTAACGAAGAGGTTCCTAACCCCGTGCCCGTATGTGCCCGTCACTAATCGACAGAGACAGAATTTTTTCAAAAACATTTGTTAAAAATTTGGATTATTTTTATTTATTTGTTAGTTTTAATTTTTTTGAGTACCCAAGTTTATTAAATACGTTCGTATGTTTGCGATATTGTATGTATGAGTGGTTCCTTTGCTGGTAGTACTTGAAAATAAGTTGATTAAAAATAGGTGGCGCCCGCCACCCTACCGGTATTTTAGAATGTACTCTAGAGAACAAAAAGGTTGGGAACCCCTGCTTTAACGTATAATTATACCTATAACTTAAAAATATACTAACTAAATCATCGTAACGATCAGGGATTTGGAATATTTTCAGAGGTTTTTTCCTTCATCGCTCAAAACAAAAGTTTTGCTCTGTAAAGCTTAGTTCATGAACTCGATAGGAGCCAGAAAGTGGAACTCAGTTTAACTCGACTCTGTATTTTGCTATTTCAAATTCCTCATTAGTTACTTGTTGTTATTTCAAATGACTTAACATGGGGTTGTTTACCGAACTTTATGTTTGATTTAGCAGTACTTAACATAAGTACGAGTTAACGTGTTTCTAGAGTAACATTAAAATATGTTTTCACTAGTACGTACCTTTTTTTTAAAGGTTAGGTTAAGGTTAAGTTGAAGTGCCAGAATATGGAATCGGTTAATACGGAATCAAGGTTAATTCAGTAAAAAAAAAAAATTATTGTGAACGTTGAAGATAAAATAACTTAAAAAAAAAAACAAAATATTTTCTATAATTTGTTTAATTAGATAGAATCCATCGAATTTATTTTTGAAGACTCGAATTTATTTGCCTAGAACTCATTATGTACACAAGTACCTTGTATGTACCTTATTTGTCCGCCTCCGTAGTGTAACGGTAAGCACGATCGGCTACCGTACTGGAGGTCCCGGGATCGATTCCCGGGGGGGGTCAAAAAAATAAATGTGCTTTTTTTCACTCTAATATTTATTAAATATTACCCTGTAGGTACTGGTTGGTATCTAAAGCAGAGGGCTGATCATCTTACCTTTATGTATTAACGATCAAGATAACACTACGTTTAAATGATGCAGTACCCATGCACCATCGAGTGTGGATGAGGGTTTGAAAAATGAAAGAGAAATACCTGATTATGTCTCAAAACCAAATAGTTGAGCCGCAGTAAGCAGATAATTGGAGTTGTTCTATAGTAACTTTTGTTATCACTTATTTTTGTATATTATAAGGTTGGGAATGCTCATCGAACAGATCACGATAATTATCATACATAAAAAGATTCCAATAAAACTGGATCTCAAGTCTCGCAAATTATTTGTTCCCGTTTCCCTCTCCGCAATTAATTTGTCGCTTGTAAAACAATCCGCACGGACAAGTACTCAGCCCTAAAACGATAATTCCGGAACACTATATACACTTCACAGTAATAAGAAGGTTTCCCGCAAAAATGAGACTGAAATCAACAGGAAGAAGCAACGCTCCAACTTTCTCTATAATTTTAACAAAGACAATAAAAGCCTTTAACGAGAACAAGCACCTAGCTTGTCGGGTGACCACGTGTAGAATAAACTTTTGTACTTTATATTTTAAGAAAATCACATAAAATATTGCATATGTGCACCTAACCGAAGCGCTCTTGAGGTATTATTTTACAAAAATGTCACTGTATAAATTATCAAAAATTATTATTGTTGTTATAAACAAACATTATAATAATTCAGTCTCATTTCCACATTTTCTTTTTTTATTTTGTTGTTTCCCAAAAATAAATTTATTTTTAAATCATGAGATCAATTATATTCATGATTGTATATGTAATGCAAAAATAAAATAAAAAATGTATTTATTTGTTATTTTATCGAAACGACATAATTAATGTTTTTGTATAATAAATCAAATAATACAAACATCAGAATCAAAGTGCTAAACGGTTAAAGAAAAAGTGTTCACCCTCCGAAAACATCCCCAGAAGAAATTTCATGTTTTGTTAGTCTAATTAATTCCTTTTTCAGTATCCTACCCCATCCGGTAAAATTACTTATAGCTTATCCTTTATTTTGACTGTCAGGGAAATATATTAAGAGCATAAAATACCAAAATTCTTGTTTCATTTTATTTTTTTATTTTTTTTTTAAACTTTATATTCCTTTTCAATTAGATCTTGTCAAGTCTTTCATGGCCTTTATTTTTGTCCCGTATTAGTAAAATACATTTATCAAAATTTTGACGGTCCATTGAAAGATTTTTCTGACTTGTTCAAAAATATTCATTTTAGGCAAAGTTAAACATTAGTTTGCATCCTTCATTCTCACTCATTCTTTAAAAAAAAACTTTATATTTACAGAGAAATACATTAATTAAAAATTACATTTGCATTTCTAGAAAAATATTTATTAAAAATTATATTTAGGGCATTAATGGGGGCGAGGCGCTGATAAATCATCACTGCCTCCGTCTTTCCCCTCACTACTAGTGAACCGAAAAGTATATGAATCAATGTTTTAGGGCATCAATGGGGGCGAGGCGCTGATAAATCATCACTGCCTCCGTCTTTCCCCTCACTACTAGTGAACCGAAAAGTATATGAATCAATGTTTTAGGGCATCAATGGGGGCGAGGCGCTGATAAATCATCACTGCCTCCGTCTTTCCCCTCACTACTAGTGAACCGAAAAGTATATGAATCAATGTTTTAGGGCATCAATGGGGGCGAGGCGCTGATAAATCATCACTGCCTCCGTCTTTCCCCTCACTACTAGTGAACCGAAAAGTATATGAATCAATGTTTTAGGGCATCAATGGGGGCGAGGCGCTGATAAATCATCACTGCCTCCGTCTTTCCCCTCACTACTAGTGAACCGAAAAGTATATGAATCAATGTTTTAGGGCATCAATGGGGGCGAGGCGCTGATAAATCATCACTGCCTCCGTCTTTCCCCTCACTACTAGTGAACCGAAAAGTATATGAATCAATGTTTTAGGGCATCAATGGGGGCGAGGCGCTGATAAATCATCACTGCCTCCGTCTTTCCCCTCACTACTAGTGAACCGAAAAGTATATGAATCAATGTTTTAGGGCATCAATGGGGGCGAGGCGCTGATAAATCATCACTGCCTCCGTCTTTCCCCTCACTACTAGTGAACCGAAAAGTATATGAATCAATGTTTTAGGGCATCAATGGGGGCGAGGCGCTGATAAATCATCACTGCCTCCGTCTTTCCCCTCACTACTAGTGAACCGAAAAGTATATGAATCAAAGCGCTAGAGCTTTCGAGTGTAGGCCAAGGAAATACACCTAGGCGAATATTATTAAACTTTGTAAAAAAATCACTTAATTTTTTTGTAACGTATTTGCTCGTTATTTTATATTCGATCTACTACAAGGGTACTTATTTTTATATATAACGAAGGTACTTATTTTTCTTCGGGATTTTTTCCAGCATTTTCTCTCTCTGGTTATAAGTGCCTTACAAATTTCCGATATCCATTTTCCATATCCTTTTTATAATATTTTTTCAACCATGATAAAACTTGAATATAAGTGGAGTGACTGTTATTATATTTCCATACGTTTCAAAATTATGTACATATACTTGACATAAAAATAAATTGTACTTAAAATCGGTGTATTTAATAAACTTATTTCAAATTGTCAAAATCTATCCGCTTATATAGGAATGAACGGTTACGGTTCACACTGGAACTTTTTAGAGAATGTCTTCTATGACTCCAACGTAGCCGCACCTTGGTCTTGAGACAGTTGATGCAACGCCATAGTGGGAACGTTTGAGATGACATTGTTTCCACGCATCCATAATTGGATATTCTAGCTTAGCTACAATATGCGACGCCAGTCTAGACGTCAGACGTCAATTTGTTGCGCTACGGTGAAACCTGTCAAAAGAATCTAACGTTTATGTAAAAACTTTACGCTAGAATTTCTGAAAAATAATTCTTTGAAAAAATATTCCACTACCGAGCAAGTACTTTTTGAAAGTCGAAGCTCTAATCAGTGTCAAACATATGGCATATTTCAAATGAAATACTTTTTTCAACCAAATAGCCTATCAGAAGTGCTACTAGTGAATACAATAGATAAAAAATTCTGACAGGAATTTCAGCACATTGATCTAATCGCTTCAGCATCAATTTCAACAAATGCTGTTAAAAACTCAAAAACAAAAATAGTTTAAATTAAATAATTTTACAGTGATTTTAAAAGAATATAACGTTTTAATTGTAAAATAAAAATAGTTTGTAACGTTCTTGAATGTTATTGTATTTCATTACATACATGAGTTAAAACGTAATAATTATGATAACCTCAAGAGATACATAGAACATATTTCACAACTTACAAAAAAAAACAGATAAATAATAAAACAACAACAATTCGACGTTCATAAAAAAAAGTGGAAAAAGCTATGCAGTATTTTATTATTTAAAAAAATGAAGTTCTTTCGAGAAATGTCAGTAGGTACAAACCTTAAATCAAATAAAAAACTGCAAAGTTATAACTATATTTACAAGTATCTTTATAAGTCTATAACAGTTTTCGTACTACAAAGACAGTTTTTTTATGAAAACAAAAATGACATGTGATTGTGCGTTATTTCATGACATTTTAAAAGTTCTATATTAATTAATTGATTACCATTAAGTTTACTCGGGGTGTGCAAAATGACTTGTTGAAAGAAACGAACAAAGGAGGAACTGGGTAAGCAAAAAAGAAAAGGCGCTTTACTTTGATCGATGAAGAAAAGAATAATGCTTCTCAGGTAATTAATTACTTTAACGTTCTCAGACTTACGTTGTACCGTATAATGGATGTACTAAAAAAGATATGACTTATTATCTTGTACATATATTTTTAGATTCAAGTCAACATTGTTTATTTTTTTCGTGGATGATCGCTTTTTTTCAAATACTTTGATCACAAAATCCTGAATTTATCCCCCGTCATCTGTTTATATCAAGATAACTTTATTAAAATCTTTACAGAAACGAAGAAGCTTAACGAGTTAGGAATATGAAAGTCTGCAAATTTACAGAGCTAACGACTGCTTGCGTTGACTGGTTTAAAGGAATTCGAATATGTGCATGTACAATACAAAAAGAACAAAATATTATTACTTACATGTGCGCAATGGAGAAACATTTGCTTAAGTTAATAATCATATAAATTAACGATATGTTTTATGTTAAAGACTAGAATAAAATTCAAGTAACCAATAAAATAACGGTTTTCATCATTATCTTACAACTCAGGTGGTAGTTACTCCCCAGTTTCACGGCATACGCTAAAAATACATTAAAAACATTAAATTTACGTTATTACAGATTACGGCTGGAAAATTTATATCATTTAGGATCAAATAATTATTCAGGCAGTATATATTTTTTTGCAATAAATAATTATTTGATCCGCCTTCGCGGTTATTAGTTGCCGCGTTTGCCTGCCGCGCTGAAAGTCCCTGATTCGATTAATTAATGACCAAGATAACACTGCTTCTATATGATGCAGTGCCCTATATTATATCATTTCATGGAGATTAAAATATTTTATTTATCAACTAAGTTTATATATATATATATATATATATATATATATATATATATATATATATATATATATATATATATATATATATATATATATATATATATATATATATATATATATATATATATATATATATATATATATATATAAATATATATATATATATATTTATATATATATATATATATATATATATATATATATAAACATATATATATATATATATATATATATATATATATATATATATATATATATATATATATATATATATATATATATATATATATATATATATATATATATATAAATATATATATATACATATGTACAAATATACATATATATATATATATATATATATATATATATATATATATATATATATATATATATATATATATATATATATATATATATGTATATGTGTGTGTTTATATAATAAAATACTTAATTTAAAACAAAATATCCCAAAATCTTACTTATTTGCCAACTTTATTAATTAACCAGGCCACTGCTGCTTTCCTTAAATGCTCAAACCAATCTCGATTGTCTAAATTAATTTCCTCCACAAAGCGCTTCAGATTATGTATTGTAATTTGTTAGTAAAATATCTCATTAAAAGTATTCCGCTTTATCCGTCCAGAATGCAGGAAAAATAATATTTAATTAGAGGTAAACTTCGTTGTATTAATTACTTAGGGAAACAAATCTGCAACCATAATGATCAACCATTTTACTTGTGAGAATCTATATTATGAATAAGTCAAAGGCGGTGCGAATAGCTAAAATAATTATAATTCTGTTTATTTAAAGCATTTTTAATTTTATAAAATTGTTTTATGTGCATGGCCACTAGAGTATATCAGCCGACAAGTTTCAAAATTATCACCCAGTTCTCAGGACTCGTATTACCTTATATAATATGGTTTACTGATGGAATCAGACTTTTTACTATTCCATTACTATATCATCTAATAACGCACACTCTATAGCAAAATCTTAAAATTGCCCTTACCTCCCCTTGTAATGTCAAAATTTGCTCTCACTATAGGAGTAAGGACCGCATAATATCTATTTTTGTATGAAGTTTTTGCTTCTTGTTAAAATATCAAGAGAATTTATGAATACAGATACAAAAGTGTTTTATTAAGTAAGAATAATTTTGTTGAAGATGTTGTGCGATGGGAAAGAGAAAGAAGACGTTTCTGGAGAGATCATGTGAGAAGAGCGAGTTCGGATCGAGTGGTGAGGGTGGCAGCGGACAGCAGCATAGGCGGGATCAGACCCCCAGGAAGACCACCTAAACGATGGAAGGATAGCTGGTCTTCCACCTCCCAGGCGCTCCTGGCTCCCGAGAATGACAGGACCTAGTCCTAGAAGAAGAAGAAGAACAATTTTTTATTACATGATTTAAGTAATCAAAAGTATATAGATTAGATCTTTATAAAATTCCCTAAATATGCTCGTTTAAATAAAACTGTAATTAATTAAAAAAAAGGATACAATAATTCTTATGTGCCCAAGTGCTTTTATTTCTTCCATCCAATAAAAATAGTAATTAAATACATTAAAAAGCATGAAGTAGGATATAAATACCTAAAAAACGATCCATATCTAATTCTTTTGATGAAGTTGAAAAGATTATTGACAATATATTGAAATGGTATTCAACAGGTTTGTAATCGGCTACCATAAATGAGGCCTGCTATTGAATTCTCGATTGAGTGAATAATTTATCATTTAATGTTGGCCTATATATCTATCGCAAAAATGCAAATTTTCATTATCTTCATTTGTGCAACAGATAGTATGGTGGCGATATGTTTTTTTTTTGAGAACGCCACTGTGTTTTAAGTCACTTCACTTTATCGAATATGTAAATAGGAAACAATACTAGCTTCTCCAGTGCATTAGCTAATGATAACTTGTTTTATTTTAACCCTCTGAGATGGTTTTAAAGCGATAATAATAAAAAAATGCATTACCATCTAGGCATTATAATTGCTATTTTATTATTTTATCTTTACACTTTAACCCACAATGGTAGATTTTAAATTACAGTACAATGCTTATTTACATATTTAAAAAAAAATAATATATAAATATATATATATATATATATATATATATATATATATATATATATATATATATATATATATATATATATATATATATATATATATATATATATATATATATATATATATATAAATATATTATATTTATCATATTTCACAATATGTAGGTAAGCAGTAGGGATCTATATTAGAAAATATAATATAGTTGTAGTTACGTAGGGATTAAACTGTTTACCTCTAATTCTATATCCACGGAACTACCACGCGATGACAACCCAACTTATAATTAGTTTGTCACTTAAAATGTTAACGTTCATTATTTTATCTATTTGATATGCTTTTTTTATATTTAAAGTAGTGATTTTTCTAAAACCTCCACTCGTTAACGTAGTGATCAGTCATCAATCATAAAATTTATAATTTATTTTTTCATAGAGCCTTTAAAATTAACCCTTACCAGGAATGTATGTTCAGCCTTTAAATACTCTACCGCCATCTGGTACAGATGTTATTGAGTTATGTTTCTGAGCTGCCTATTTTACAAAAAAATATTTTTACTGTGTGGAAAATTTCATAAATTTTTGAAATTCTTTCTCCGGTGTAATTTACTTTAATTCTATAAAACGTCAAAAATGTTGTAGACGGGAGATAAATCCGAAACTGAATATTATCAAATTATCCCTTTTTAAATTTAAAAAATACTAAATTTGATTACTTCAGTGAGCTGGAAGAAAACGGATTTCAAAATCGAAAATACGATTTTGATTATTAGATCTGAGTTTTGAAATAAAAATTACCATTGTTTGTAACTCTCAGTAACTAAATTTTAAAATACTTACATGCCAAAAAATGATATTTAAAAATTAAGCATTGCTGGATTTTTAACGCACAAAATTATCAATAGTTAACATACACAACATACATAGGTACATATTTTGTTTCGTTTAATTTTTTATCAATTTCATCCAAAAAAACTTATTAAGTCAAATTTAACTGTCAAATTTAACTAGTTAGTTAGTTAGTTAATTTTTTATCATTTTCATCCAAATGGTGTATATCGTATCTCTAGGGATTAGGCCAAAAAACTTAATAAGTCAAATTTAACTGTCGATAAATATTGATTTCTATAAAATATAATTTTTCCACCTTTCGGAAATTTATTTGTGCAAAAAAATCTCTTATTATTTCTGTATTGAAAAAATAATAATGTTTTTCCCACTAATTCTGAAAAAAAATTATTGTTGAAACCTTTTCAATTCATTTAAATTACAAATAAGTGGGATATACAGAAAATTGAAACTCATTTTCGCACACAAAATTATGTAAACATATTACGTTTCCACGATTTTAAAAATAGCTTTTATACGTGCATACGTTTTCTCCATTTTTATACCAGATTAAACAATTGAATAATTTTCATTTAGGATCTAATAATAATAAGAATTATCCGGTTATTTCCGTACTTAAAACCCTTCGTTATTTTCGTTTTTGGGCCTTACGTTGTCCCTTATTTATCAATTATGTTTTTAATTATTATGATGGGCATAAAATATCTTTCGAAAATGTCACTTGTAGTTAATTTTTAAATGTTTGCTCAGAATAACCAAAAAGAAAACATTTAATGCAATCTAATTATGTAAACTCTCACCTACTCAGGTGCATAGCTCATTGTTATTAATAGATTTGAAGAAGAGTATAGACCAATGTCGTATTATCTCGATATAACTAGAAGTGTTTGTATCTTATTAACCTTATATATTAAGAACTTAATTAGATAAGTAACCAATTTAATTCGTTACAAAAAACAGCCATGTCAGATAAATACGCGCCTGAGATATTGGGGTTTTACGCGAAAACTATAAATATGGTATGTTTAATAAAATTGGGATATACTTTTACATAAAAATTTGACAAAATATGATTTCGCATTTCGTCCAATACAGAGTAATCGAATGAACCACACAGCTTCTCAATAAAAGTTATTTCATAACAAAACGCGCCGGTATCCGTCATTGGTCATTGTAACCAGGCAGTCCTTATAAAGTATAAGCGATGTATTATACATCTCGAAATACATAATCTCGTTGAGTGCAGTCACTCAGATGAATAGTGAACAGGCTTGTAGTACATAACAGTTAATACACGTTTTTTGCTCACTTTGTTTCACCCCCTCTCGGGCAAAGTGGTCGCGCCCCCCGCTCCCGCCCGCAGTTGAGCCTGTACTGAAATTCACTTCCACCCCCATCACATCCGCAATCATTCCACCCTTACAAAGGCCTTTACGGATGGATACGTCAGAAAAGATTGAGGAGCGAGTGTATGAAATATCTGAACCTGTCTGGAAATATTTTTTACTCTCCATATGGGTACACTTTCTATGCTTTTCTGATTGCTAATAATGAAATTTACTTCGTACAAAAACTATAAATGTATACATAAATACACAATACAGAACAACGCTTACAAATTGTGGAAATTTATTTCGAAAAAAATAAATCTGTTCGCCAAGTTCAAAAAGCATTTTTACTGAAGAATTATGTTCAATGATGAAGCTCATTTCTGGTTAAATGGCTTCACCTGTAAGTGAAATTGGCATATATGGAGCGTAGAAAACTCTCGAGCCATTACGAATCCCCATTACATCTATTAAAATTGACTATTAGGTGCGGTTTACACGCTGGTGGCATCATCGGTCCTTATTTCATTCGAAATGAGGAAGGAACTGCCGTTACGGTGAATGGCGAGCGCTATCGAGCCATGCAGACTGATTTTTTACTTCCAAAAATTAATCGTTATCATCGAAGACATTTGGTTCCAACAAGATGGCGCAATCTGCCATACAGCACGTTTTACCATCAGTTTATTGCAAAATTAATTTGGTGACAACTTTATTTCCAAAAGTGGTCCTGTTAACTGACTTAACGCCTCTTGATTGCTTTTTACGGGGCTATGATAAGTCATTGGTTTATGCTGACGAACCAGCAACTCTCGAAACATTGGAAGCCATTATTCAAGCCACCATTGACGCCATACGGCCAGATTTATAGGAAAAAGTATGGAAAAAATGGACTGATCGCATGGACTATATAACTCGTAGCCGCGGCGGACATATGCCGGAAATCAGCTTTAAACAATAAATGCCATGAAGTTATCTACTAGATTATAATAATTAAAAAATCAGTCCAACAATATTTCTGTCTTATGTTATTATTTAAAGTTCTCAAGCTCTTAAAAAAACACCCGTTATAACCACTCCCTGAGATTTTCATATACCAGTATCGAGAGAGCAATGACGGCCTTTGGACAAACCATTCGTGTTATTTTTATTTGTAGCCCTAAGTATGTGAATATAAATATTTAAATATCCAATTAAAAATAAAAATAAAAACTTTTTTTTTAATTATTATATGATTCTCTATTGTAATAAATACAGGTTTTTGAAATTTAGAATGCCTCTGATGATTAGGTACACTGAATTTATTTTTAAAACGATTGAAATGATTTAAAGCCATTGGGTTTCTTAGAATGTTCGGAATTTCAACAGAGGATCCTTCATTATAAAGGTATTATTGTATTTTAAGATTGACGATAAATGCCTCCATAATAAACATCGATGTAGTATTTAAATAATTTGATATTCCTAGAAATATTTAGGTAACGGGAGGTTTTATCATTGAAGTCCTTATTAAGGTATATATTGAATAACAAAACGATGAAATCGTTTTATTATGTATATCGAGAATTGAGAATTGGGAAAGGTTTCTGTAAGAAGTCAAACCTATTTCCACCGAGCCCTTTGAAATATATTGAGAAACGAATTTCAATTCTTGAATGATAACATTATTTTGTTTTTATAACGTAATCGTTTACAATACATTCCTTATAAGATAAATACGTTGTGAATTCGAAGAATTTAAATGTACTTATTAGCATAAAATTCACATCTAATTTAAATGTATTACAGTATATTTATTTAAAATCCATAATTTATCGGTAATAAAGTTTATTTGATGCATGAGATGTATTCATTATTGTTTTTAGTTACGAAACTTAGGATATCGATCTGAGTTCAATGAATCGAGTTGTCGCCTCGTGGTTAGTGTTGAGTACTCTGTGTCGGAGATAGGTTTCATTATGCTCTGGAACAATAAGTTTATTTTTTTAATGAACGTTTATATTAATACAGAAATACAAATATCCATATTATGTTACACAATAAGAATATTTTTTAAAAATATAATTAACAACAAAAAAACGAATAGACCATTAAGCCTAGGAAAATAGAACTTATATGTTTGACTGAAATACATATGTCTATAATATGTAAAAGAATAAGAATAAAATATTTATATGTTTATCATAATAAATTTACACAGAATAACAATAAATAATTATATCAATGAATAATTTAAAAGCACTGTGTTTGTGAAATACTACGTCAATAACGCATAAAATGAACTGATTTAAAAATCTGAGATTAAGTGTAATGGAAAAAATATTCAAATGATTTTCCAAAAATTATGATTTAATTTTTTTTTCACTATCCTTGTTTTCGATTCACAAGCTTTGGTAGTGAATTGAAAAAAAAGAGTATTCGATGCCATCAGTCCCGCCACAGCAAAGATACCAAATTTTGAGCGTTCGTTGGGAGCCGGGAAGATCAATTTATCTATTTTGGTAGTTGTAGCTGATCAAAGCCTACTATCAGCTAATTAATCTGGAATGCACAGTTTTTTTAGAGACTTTAGAGCCGTACTACGCATTGAATATGTATAAAAAAGTTCAACATGGTAAACATGATGTTGAATCAGAATAAACTTCCTCAAAAATAAACCAATTAACGTCATTTTTGATAGGTGGATGTGAGTAAGAGTACACGAAGAAAAAAAATAACTATAGGTACCTACATTTAATTTTACCTAAATCATTCTTTTAAAATATCAATTCCTCCCTTACGCGCGAAAAAAGCACATAAAAAGATCAAAAAACGGCGATTCACGAAAAAATTCTGCCATTAATTATTATTTAGTTGTTTTATACAGCCTGCAAACGTAGTTTTTGTCCTATAATACCGGTATCTTCTTATTTTCTCCCACATTCCTGAACGCATTATTAAATTTCTCATCCTTCTTCGAGTCTTTCCTGTCATATACGAGATATACTGTATTGTCCTGCGTCCCATATTTTTATAAAGAATTTTTCTTGTTAGTAGAAATACTCAATATTAAAAGCAACATCCTTCTACGAACAACATCGTTTGCACATCATTATCGAAGTCAGACTTGTAGAATTCACATAAGGGTGTATTTTTTATATGATTATATCTCCGGCTTAAAAGAAGTCTAGCAAAAGCGTGTGCGCATGAAATGATTTTAGAAATAGGTACTTAAACAAACCTTGTATGACATTTAATTAAACATATGTCATGTAGCTCAATAAAACAGCTCGGTCGCAATTATAAATACTAGACAAATATTTACTGCAGAAAAGTGACTTGCCTTACACTTAATGATATGACAGGTAAAAGTAATACTTTATAATGTGACTGGTTAATAAACAATATTCTGACGGTCTCAAAATTAAAAATATCCTTTGGAATAGTACATTTTTTTTTAGTTTAGTTTTTAGAAGTACTAAAAAATGGTATTTTTTTTTTAAACTGACAAATATTTTTCGTCGAAATGTCACGATAAAATTATGTCAACACACTGAAAATATTTGGTTGTATGTTCGAATAAAATTAAGCTTAAAATAATAAACTCTAAACTGTAAATTTTCTTCCTTTATCAAAGCCTTCCAATTTCGGAATATTTATCGACATATGCGAAACAGTAACAGTTTTATAAATGTAACGAGTTATTTAGCATGAAATTAAGAAGTGAAATCATTATTAAGATTTATTTTCATTATTGATGAGAATAAACAGAGACAAATAACTAAAAATGACAAAAATAAATAAAAAATCGACAGAGAAATGAAAAGACAGCTTTTTGAATAAATACACATATTTAGAGAGTTGAGTTCCCAAACAACGATTTGGCGTTTGCTTCATTAATGTCATAAAAATAACACACCTGCTTTATCTCTTTCTCTGTCTGTTCATTCATGAGCATGTCGACATTTTGAAATACCTTTTTGATGTTGCGGATAACATTTGCCGCAAAGCCTTCTGAGCCATCAATCATGGCGGCTTCCCTTTGATTTTCCGTTGCTGTAAATCGTCACATGTCGCCACGTTTCAATAAAAAGGTCATTGCATACACCCGAAACGTCCCCGTAAATATTCACACCATAATCCGACATACCCCCCGAGCGTTATTTCCTACCACCCACATGTCAGGAGTGCTACGGTAAGTTTTCGCTATTCGTTTGGAACAAAAAAATACTCGAAGTTTTTTCGAAGTTAGTTTCAAGTAAGGTTAACTTTTGAATTAGCTTTTTTTCTAAATGATTTCAGACGTATTGGTAGCTTTCAATTTATACAAGCTAAAGTCTGACTCGTCCTTAGCTGATTCATTAACGACCTGTATTTTTATTTGAAACTTATATATGCGTATATATATATATATATATATATTTATATATATATATATATATATATATATATATATATATATATATATATATATATATATATATATATATATATATATATATATATATATATATATATATATATATATATATATATATATATATATATATATATATATATATATATATATATATATATATATATATATATATATATATATATATATATATATACATTTATACATTTTCATTTTTTAAATACATTTGCTCTCAACATTTAGTTCATATTTTTTATATTTATATTGGCTAATGTAATATGTATTAAATTTCGTTGATTTATTTGTTCAAATAGTCTACTTTTATTTGATGAAAAAATGTCTAACAATTTGTACGAATATTAAGTCAAACGAATGGTAAAATTCCATTGTGTTCCACGTTGGGAATATTTCCAAATAATTCCAAGGAATTCTGTCATTTCAGGATAGCAAAACAGGATTATGAAATCAGTGAGATGTATGAGGGATTCCTTTTATATAGCTAAATCCATGCACAACACGCTTAGTGACGTTTTGTTTTTTTCTTCTGAAAACGTGAAATTTTATATCTGCGGAAAAGGAAATGTATAGCCCAATGGGGACTTGTTTCCAAGTAAGCGTTTCTCTCGGTACTTTGTGTTTATATACAGGCGCACGGAAATTAATTAAGCTCCAGTAAATGACTTCTTTGTCAGCCAAACGGTGCGTAGGGCACAAATTCAGATCGAAGCGGTACTGATTCTAGAAGTGGAATAAACAGGTTTGTAGATATGCAATATTATCATAATTCGACCTATCGGCCCGCTTTTTTCAAAATAAAGTACAGACCTTGATCAGTATGCCTAGTCTGTTTTAGTTGGTTAGAAGATTTTTGGGACACGGATAACATAAGTGAAGCAGATTAGGGTGAGGGATATCATATTATAAAGACTGCTTTATGGGAAAATTAATTAGGATCTGAGTAAAATTAATTAATGAGAGAAAAATAGAACAGCAAAAATGTTAAGGACATATTTTATATATGTATGTGTATACTTGACACCAAACTATTAAACTTTACCCTTAGTAAAATAAAATACGAAGATATGAAAATGAGAAACTACATAATTATTTAAAGCTTATTTTCTATCGACTTCTCAATTATTAGTAAATAAATAAAGCATTTGGCTTTCAACTATATAGCAAAAGATAAATAAGGTTTTTTCTCGTGAAATGTAACCTTAATTCCAGAAATTTATTTCACCGTCCCTAATTCCGAAAAATCGACTTTCGTAGAATTTTTTTTGTGTTCAGATTCCGATAGGCTCCATGTTCTGGATTGCGAAAGTTTCATGTTCGTAGTTGCGATCATGTGACTAATGAGATTTTTTGGCACGGGAATCACAAGTTTTTGCAGAGAAAAGTCTTCTTAAGTATGTGATAAATTCAAAAATTCTTCGCAAGGAATTTTCGAGAAATTGTTGCGAAGGAATAAGATATGATTTATAGTATTATGTTTTTATATTATACTTACTATTAATTTTATACTTAATATTACACTTAGTAGGAAAGTGGATAATGATTATTTTATTATAAATATATAAAATAATAATAAAGATATATTAAGAAATACGAAAAAGATAGAATATTTTCGGTTATGCTGGATAACATAACCAATTTGATGAAAGTTAATTAAGTATTTTTTATCAAAATCTCATAACTTGTATCAGCATCCCCAGATAATCGAAAATCTATTGATAATCGTAATATATAAAAAAAAATCAAAACTTTGTGGCATTAATCCTTAATAAAGTTGCAATAAATTTAAAGAATTATGTATTTAATCATAATTTTATCGGTGCATAAGCTACCTATACCGAATATAGTAAACCTATTTTCAAAACAAATTTAAAATCCTATTTGTATTGTTAAAATATATTTGTTATTTCCCCATTGTTTTCCTACTCTGTGGAACAAAAAAAACATATATTAAATTTTTGTAACGTACGAGTATGTGTAATAACGATTACTAACGCATTCTACAATTTTTGTACCACATCGTAAGTAATGATTTTAAGAAGAAAAAAACACTTCTCACGATATGGATTCGGAATAAATAACCGTACTGACTTTTTTGGATTATGTAATGGTTTGTGGCCCAAAAAAAGTTTTCTGTAGTCAATAATATTATTTAAACCATTTCCCTTTTCATTCGACACTTGACGATAATCGGATGTAATTTTCATCGAGTATAAATTTAAAATAATTAGTCTGACGTACTGTGATTTCGTTATGCTTCTCGTTTTTGCTGCAAAATAAAAATCTAAAAAAACTGCGTAACTCATGAATTTATCCCTAAAAGAACAAAAAATAGTCTCAGAAATAGGGTTAATAACATGAATTAAGTTAAACATTTTGTGAAAATTGTATATTTTATTTTATTTTATTAAGTATTGTGTTCAAATATTTCGAATCAGATTGATTGAAAATGAAATGAGTTAAACTCACACAACTCACAACTTATGGAGTCGGATTGTAGTCTCGTGATAAGAGTTGTGAACTACAACCCGACTCCATAAGGAGATGCCATAAGTATATATTATGTTCTTCTCTAGCCAACGATTACCTTCTTTACCGCCATCATACGAGCATCGTCTAGTGTCATTACACGCTTGTACATTGTCTAGTAACATTACACGCTCGTTCATTTTATTACATTTTTACTAGTGTTCTCATTTCATTTGAGGCAGTAGTTTGAGCATACTAATAAAATGTACCCCGTGATGGCGAAGAAATCGATTTCACATCACACAACGTGAGAACCAGAACAAACAGTAAATCGATGCGGAAAATGGACATAGTAAGGGATGGAACAGAAAGGGCTAGATATTTCTGTTTTTGGAACAATCGAAATATCTTCAGCACTTTCGGCAACGTGAAAGTTTTTTTTTAAAAACCGGTACTCGCGTATAAAATAATATATAATACATTACTGTCTAAACAGTCCAGTCTCTACGTTAATTTTACATCCATAAAAGCAATTTTACAGATCTGTTCGAATAAAAAATATAATACAAAAGTATCGAGTTTGCCTTTTTTTAATAACATCATGCAGCCATTTTTGAAAAAAAACGAAAAAAAATATTCACACTATTCTTAGTCATGTCTATTATATTCTTCCATCAGTTAGGAATAAATGTATCATAGACGCACGAGGGTTTTCATTCAGAACCGGAATCTAAATAACGTTTTCTTTGGTTTTCTAAATAACGTTTTTATTGATGTCTTATTTTTTAATATTTTTGACAACTCTTTTTTTTAAGTCGTTTGTTAGGAAAAGTTATTATAGGTGACTAAGATTTTTATAGATGTAATAATATAATCTGGAAATTTACGGGGCTTACAATTTATTATTGGCGATCAAATATAGAGATCAAATTATACACAACGTAATATTAATAATTCTACCCGTAATTTTACAACCTTATTTACTTTGTTTTTTAAAACAAAGAATAGTGCTTAGAACTCTCGTGTACGTTATTTCTTTTACCATAGAATAGAAACATAGATATTCTATTTAATAAGAACAATTTAATGCTAGATGAAAGCACTACCTCTGGAGATTTTTTTTAAATTAACATCCTTTGTTATAGTAAAGGCTCACACTTGGATGTAAACAAACCAACAACTATAAGCCTTTTTTCTTTCCAACGTCGATATCTCTATTCGTTCCTATCCAATCATCATAAGACATTATTTATCGATTTTAAATTGCAGTTAACTGTCCAATGAACAGTTAGTCCAAAATGATGAAGTTAAATTAATTAAAATCATTTCAGTCATTGAATCATCGGTTGAAATAACTCTTATTGCGCCCTACCGACGTCGCGACGTCGGCGTCGGTCCGTAAAGTGGTAAACTATCGATCCTATCCCAGTCACGTGGGACGCACGCGCGTGTACACCTGTGGAGTAATATTATGTACTTCCAGTACAACAACAAACATAACTAACTCGTTGTGTATACAATGTTGTTCTACCATGTACTTACAATCTTAGTGTACTAACTATGGAACGGAGTTGTCATCGCTTATGGGAACAATCGGAAAAACTGATATGTACTATGTATAGAGTAAACGGGAGAGATCTTGGTACCCTGAATATAGAGGAGTGCTTATAAAAGCACTCCTAATTTTCACTCCTTGATCATGTCGATACTTTAGAGGGATAAACTAATTTCAAACTTTCCAACTTATCAATGCAGATTTACTAAATAAACGTTCTACCAATTGGACTTAAGAATATGCCAAATTTCACTAAAAAACACGTTTTTCTCCGCACGGGACTCGTCTATTTTTACGAGTATGCAACCCCGAGTTCTTTAGCCATTGATCCTATTTCCTTTTCCTCTAATGCATCATCCTTAAATTATTTCTGCATTTCCTTACTAATACTCCTTACTAATATTCCTTACTCATATAGTGGTAATTTCTTTCACTTTGAGTTCTTTTTACAAAGTCCGAAGCGTAATATTTGTTATTTATTAAATATATCACAATTATTTGCATCAATTATTGAATAAAATAAACTTTTCGAATATCACGCCCTTCCTAGCAGAATATCGAAAGCGTTAGTTTAAGGGGAAACATTTCGAATGTAAGTATGTATTTCTAAAAAGTTTTCTTTCGTAAAACAGACAATAATAAACGTATCGAATTTTTTTCTTAATAAATAAAATTTCACCAATTTAATATTCGTTCTGAAAGGGACCGTTTTAATTTTTATCCCTGCATACATGTAGTTTTTTAAATGTTTGATATAAAAATAATGATATCGAATCGACAAGATTTTCTTACTCTATATTATGCAAGTGCGAGTAGATAGTAAATATTTTACTTTGATATATTCAAAAAAACATTTTTTCTCAATCGTTTGCACATGGGATGGTTACGTATCCCTGTTTTCAAGTGTGGGAATGCAACATATCTATGAAATATGCTGCACACTGTGTCTACGTACATTGTCATTGAAAAGATAAAATAATTTACATTGTATATGTGAACTTTACGATAACATGTTTCACCTTATTGCATTTGAGATGGTTTTAATACCTGTATGTCTGTAGACTACTGAGTGTGGTTAACCCTTTTACGACCAAACTGATCCCAGCAACGATACGTATTTTAGATATTTGTCATAGATTTAAACAGACTAAGGGCTCTTTGCGATAGTAATATTTTTTAACAGTTGTGTACTATTGCTATGTATCAGATTACCGTTACATAGAGATGGTCCACAAATATTCTAAATTATTACTCAAGAAGGACATTAGTCCTTCATCCTTACGTTCCTCTTACGTCATCTGCATCCCATCAAACTTATTCTTCTCCTATATGAATGAACTTAGGGCCTTATTGCTACAGTGGAGCCACTTTTTCAAGTTTTTAAGCGAATATATATTTACATATATATATATATATATATATATATATATATATATATATATATATATATATATATATATATATATATATATATATATATATATATATATATATATATATATGTATATATGTATATATATATATATATATATATATATATATATATATATATATATATATATATATATATATATATATATCTATTTATATCTATATGTATATATATATATATATATATATATATTATATATATATATATATATATATATATATATATATATATATATATATATATATATATATATATATATATATATATATGTGTGTATACATATATACATATATACGTCTACCCAACTACGCCACGGCACCTGGCAGTCACATTAGCTTTAACCTTGTAGTATACTTATTTCTCTCTCCCCGAGTACACTAGCTTTACAGTGTCGAAATCTTGTATCTCCTTACCCGTGCATCTCCATACCTAACCTGGCCGGGCCTAATCTAACCAAACGTCCGTATTAACACGACCTGATATTGCGACGTTTATTATGTGACATTTCGCTTACTCCTTTCAAGAAAGTCATAAATCAAAAAACTTGATTTTTCAGAAGAACGTTTTTAAAGTTTAAAAATATAACACAATGTATTAAAAATAAGTTTCAAGCCACTTATTGAACTTTTTACTGTGCAACAGATCTTCTTAGGTAATACCTGAAGGTTTTTTCTTCTTTTTGAAAAATATTTAGTACCTATATTTAAAAAAATAATTAAGCAATACCTTTTCTTCAAAATGCAAAAACAACATTTTCTGCCCTGCAGGGGGTATATATTAAATTAAAAATATGCTTCTTTTGCTGGGATGTAGTACATTTTCTGGGCATTCCGAAAACACGATTTTTGATTTATGACGTTGTTGAAAGGAGTGAGCGATTTGTCCATTTTACAGCCTTATCAGTACCTATTGGGAAAAATTCACGCGCCATTACTTCGGAATGGATTTTAGCTCCGCGGGAAATATAAAAATCTTCTTTCTTTGTTTCAAAATTTGAAATAAAATAGATTTGCTTACAAACAAATTTTGATTGTAAATTTAAAACTAACGTAGTTAAATAAATTAAAATACCAATTAAATGCATAGTTTGGACATAAATGAATATAAATAATAATAAGTGCTATTACGTTTTAAAATGACTAACTAATTATCGTGGCTTCCCCGCAGAGGTAGGCAGTGAAAATAGAACGCCACGCTTCTCTCTCATTGAAAATATTCATCACCTGTTTCACATTCATGCACTTCCATTTTACATATCCGCCAAATATTCCAACTCCTGACCTGTCCGCTTTACGTAGTTGTGCATTTCAGTATGCCAAGTTTACTTCGGTCTTCCTCCGCTTCTATTGCCAACTACATCCGCTTGATATATTTGTTCTTGACTACACCGTTCTTTCCCCACCCATTCGTTCCGCAATTTGACTTTTCCAATTTTTCGATTTTATGATTTTGAGTTTTTTCGTTTCATATAACTTACTTATAGGATTCTTCTACACTTACTCCAGTGAAGCACAGGGCACTGCATAGAAATGACGCGGTGCTCTCTCGATTGCCTATAGAATGACAGGAAGGCGCAGTAATCAGTCCTGCGCTACACATCTTGGTATCTAGGAGTGCATACATGTATGTATTGGATAAAATTAGGATGGTGGAAGTGGAGGACGCTATTACTATACGGGAAAGGAAAAGGACCAAATTTAGTTCGTAGCAAGAGAATACCCGTAATGGCTAGGGCACTCGGGGTTGCATACTCGTACTTCGTGTAGCTTGCGAAAGTTACACCGAAGGTGTACGAGTAATGAATATATTTGACGTAAATCATGATGTATTGTATGTATATGTAACAAACATACAAATGTGCGGCAAAACGATATATGATGGATGTTCGAATGATAAAATAAGGAAAGAAAGCGAAGCCGAAATAAGCATTATCGATGAAATGAAGAAAAGAGTGTTGAGATGGCTGGAGATGTGGAAAGAATAAGTAAGGAAAGAACAGTAACACAAATGAGGCGAAGGTAGTTGAAAAAAGGAGTAGAGGAAGTTCGAAAAAAACTTGCCGTGATCAAGTATATTAAATACTTGAATATAATATGAAAATGTTTAAAAATATGAGGTCCATGAATGTGTAAGAGGCAAGGAATGTTTGCAAAGACAGAGTGGTGTAGCGTTCTATTCTCTCTGCCTACCCCTGCGACGAAGCGGCGTGATGGCTAGTTAGTTTACTTAATTAAAAAACTAACCTCCATCATTATTGCAAGGGTTGGATGACAAGAATTGTAATCGTATTTAACAACGTGTCATTTAAGTGTAATGAAAAACAGCATGCGTCCTCGTCACGTCCACATTTACTTGTAAATTGCTCATTATGCTCTTTACAAGCATGGAACCATCTGACTTCCCGCTGTAATACATTTACTAACTAGGGGCTAGTTCTGCAATTTTATTTCAATATATTTTTCTTGGACAGGCAACATATTGTCTGTTTTACTATGGCAAGTTTAAGCTTTCTATCGACAACACTTCTTTCTTACCTTTTTACAAAAATCTCTTCTAAAGAAAAGAGATCTCATGAAAATGGGGACACTGATTCAGTACAGGTCACATCCTAACTTACAAAACTTCAAGAGTTCATATTCAAAAATGGACGTGTCCATAATTTATCTTCAACGTTAGTCCAAATTAATATAACTTTTTATGGCATTTATCTTCACTTATGTCATCAGTATTCGAAGTCTTCAAAGAGGTTCAACTCCTAGACCGAGATTCCAGAACGCAGCTTTCGTTATGTATGACTAGTGATTAAGCACTACATCGAGCTAATTAGTTAGGGGTCAGAATTGAAATTAACTCAATTATTTTTGTACATTAATATAATATCATCAAGTGTTAAACAGGGCGGATTTCAAAACAATTATACTAGCCCTTACCCGGAGCCAATGGTTCATGGGGCACTGCATCGTATTGACATAGTGTTATCTCGGTTGTTGCTTACACGAAAGCAAGGCGATCAATCCTGCATTTCAGGGGCCAGTCCAGGGTAATTTTAAATAAATATCAAAGTGTAAAATCACTAATATTTATTTTCACCCATACCTGGGAATCGAACCCGGGACCTCCAGCGCGGCAGCTAAGCTAGTAGCCTGCCTCTGTGGTGTAATGGTGTAACAACTATCACCAGTTTAGCTTTACAGCGGAGTACGGAGTGATAAACAATATTAAAATGGGCGGAAGTGGTAATTAAATAAAAGACAAATTTCAACAACATACACAATGTATATTTTAAATGAAATTATAATCTGTCCAACATATTCTTAAAATTAAAAGGCAGGGGAAGTAATTATGTACAAGTTGTTAAACATAATGATAATAATTATAAAACGCTTAAACGATTTAAAGAGAACAAAAAGGTATACACCGTTCACTATTAAATAACGATCTATATAAATAGCAAGAAGCCTCGAATATTGGATATTTGCGGCACAAACACCTCTTACTCAGTTCTTTTCATTTCTAGTGTTTTCGCTAGCATCTTCTAAAATAACTAAATTATTTCTTAACTTCTCGTCAGAGTATTGAAATTCAGCAGTTTTCTTTGGAATTGGCTTGCAGAAAACCCAACAAACAACAGACAACTTACAAAGACAACATTTACATTGTTGTTTTCTAACATTTTATTCATACATTGCAATGTGTTGTGTTAAATACGGTAGTATTAAATTACCGGATGCGGGACCATTATACAAAATGGTTAAAACTTCTGAGGATTGGGCAAATTGCGCAAACAATTATTTGTATTAGTTAAGATGAAAAAAATATAAATATTTTGAATGAATTTGGCACGATAATCTGAAATTATATTAGTTTCAGCACATAGTTTACACAGTACAGCTTAGTAAAGAAATATTGATATTTGAAAAATTTATTAGATTGTCTAATGATTATGAATTAACTAAGATTATATTATGATAATACAGTTGATATTACAATTTTTCTGTCAAAATACAAAAAAGTTCAGTATTATTTAACAGTGCACCATAGATAAATGTTTAAATACACATCTTAAGAGTAGTTGCAATTTTATTGCCATATTCAAATATATAAAACATTTTGAAGGGCTGCAAATGAGAAATAGAAAAAAAGGACTGTGTAAAAAGACACAAAAAAGAAAAAACTGAAAAATTTTCAATTTGTGATTAGCGAGATATATATACAACATAATTATTTTACTGATAACGTTTCTTACGAGTAAATATGCTGCGTGTCATTAGCACTTGTTGCCGACGCTTCCGACCGCATTACAGTGGCCGTCGTCCGGACTGATCACCAGCCACGCAACACGGCCCGGGAAGTTCTCACCGAGTTCCGACAATGCGTGTAACGCAAACAGCGTAATAACTCACTAAAACTATCGGCATGTGTACGGGCAAAATCTTAGAAATTTAATAATAATTTTACTATTCATCAATGCAAAACCAGAATTTAGGCAGAGATAAACAATTCACAATGAGGCGTGAAATACTCGATGACGTCATCTGACAACGATGAAGCTTTCTACGACATTTGGAAACTTTCTTTATTCCAGCTGGTCCCTTTAGCTGGTCAAGTAAGTTGACGCCATCCAAAAATGGTGAATATTTCTTAAAATATAAAATCATAGTGAGACGTTAAAAAATAAAACATTGTTTTCAATAATGAAAAGAAAAAGTTATTTACTTTAGTGTTTTGCTGTTATATCGCAATTGAAAACAAAAATTTCTCGAGCGTGAAAATAAATCATAATACAGGAATCATAGCTTCGGAGAAATAAAATCATTGGTCCAATCCCTCTTGATCAAAGCAAAATAAAGATAAACATGGAATAAATCATAATAGATAAAGAAATTATTTTATATTATAATACCGATATATAAATAGGTCATTTAAAAATTATGGCAAAATGTGTTTTTTATTCAATTTATGGGTTAAGGCAATAATTAATATAAAGGGAATCTATCGGTGATAATGGAATTTTGACCATAAGAAGTAATGTTTTCAATATATACATAAATGCAACTAATTGTAACAGTAAACTCAAAGTGACTTCATGATAGATTATATGCTATTAAAAATCAAGTGTAAAATTGAATACTAAATGAGTATTTTGTTGCACAAATACCTTTAAAAATCACTGTCTATTTTAAATGCGAAAAATAAAATTGAACAAAATTTTTATAAAATTACCGATTTAAATAAGTTTGGCTAACTGAAGTCTGAAAAAAAAGAAATAAGCAATAATTATAAAAATATTTAGAATCCCAGTTAGGAAGTTTATGAGGTATTTGTGGAGAAAGGGTGGATACGAGGTTGAACCTTACTACTAGGAGCACGAGTGAAGCGAAGTGAAGTGAACCGTCGTGTCTGGGTGGGCGCGCCAAGTGAAGAAGATGAAGAAGAAAGTGGTCGGGTGGCGGAGAGGGATGGCGCCGCCGCAATAATAATTTGTTTCTCTATTAACATTGGAATGTCTCGATGAATGAATGGAGCCGCCCCTTCCGCGCGTCTCACTAGCGAGTCCGCTCACACTCCACTCACGCGTTGGTATAATTATTATTTTAAATAATCTTCCTATATCTCTTGGTCAATTGGGAGGAATGCAGCAACAAAAATCGTCCAGTTAAATAATCATGTTTCTTTTAATAATTATACAAAGATCCGAGGCGAAACATGTCACGAGTCGTCTCGATCCAACCATTCAACTGTCACGAGTCGTCTCCAAACATGTTTAGATCCGTCTCAATCCGACTTCTAAACTCTTACAAGTCTTCTCGAAACACGTATCGTTGTCTCGATCCAACTACTAAACTGTCGCAAGCCGTCTCGAAACACGTCACTAGTTGTCTCGATCCATCTAATGAACTGTTACGAGTCACCTCGAAACATGTCACGAGTCGTCATCCAACTACTAAACTGTTACAATATTTAATAAATAATATTCCTATATTTAAGTAGTAAGAATTTAGTTACACTTTTCCTAAAATTATATTAATATATCACACACACTCATAAAATTCTGAATGGAAAACTGGTGGCAAAAACTTAGGGTCTAAAGTTCACGAGGAACATCGAAGTGTACATATCACTTAGCAAGAAACTTGTACCGAGCGTCGAGGCGGGCGATACGGGATTCAGTTTGCCTAACATTACGTGATTAGTGGTCATCAATTTCCTTAACCTAATGTGACATTGGAAGCATTTCTTTATTAATTCTTTATCCTAATGGCAATACAGTTAAGTACACACACAGAGGGAGAGTTATTCAATTAAGATACAATTTCATTGTAAACAATTCAAATAAATAAGCCGACACCCTCCACCTTCTGTCCAATGTCCCTACTTGTCCGGCACTCGGGTCCGGCCAGTAGCACTAAGGTCCGGCCAGTCCGGAACGCGTAAAGAACTCAGCACCATTTTCAATTCTTAACTATTCCAATCACAATTTTCTCACTTCCATCGTGCAAAGTGCAATCACTGACTTTCAGCAGCAATCGGAGACTGCGAAATCGAGGAATGCCATCGGTCAAGTGGTCGCAAAGTCTAACTTGTCCCAGGAGAGGTGGGGCGGGGGGCGAGGGGTGGGGGCTGACCTGGCAGAAGACCTGGGGGGTCCCCCTAGAAGGGGGTCGCACTGGGGGGTGCCCTGCGACCACAAGCTATCTAGCCACTCGTCCATGTCCATAGCTTCGCTTCCGCCCGGAGTTTGGTTGTGAATAGAGCAATCCGCCTGTCCGAAATCCATGGCATCGAAGACCTCCGGATCTAGTTCCTTGAGGACCAATCCATCCTGGGCGTCTTCCCCGAGCAACTGCTCCAGATTGAATCCTTCGTCCATGTGAGCGTGTTGGTGGCTGTTGAGGTCGTTGTGCCCCATGTGGTGCGACATGGAATCTTCCGATTTTATTTCAGACTTGAACATATTGCTATCGTCGTCTTCCAAACATCCGCTAGAAAGTGAAGCAAAAGCGCTCCCTCGATTGATTCCATCACTGATCATGTCTTCTTCCTTGATTTGGGCCATATGGCAGTTGGTGAGAGACGGCATGTTCTCGAAATCGCAATGATTGTCCATGACGGAATCGTCGAATGCAGTTCGATGAGCCGAATCGACGCTGTTGGCATTAATGAGCTCGTCCAGAACGCTGTCCTCGTCGATATGTTCGTGAGAAATGGTTTGGCCGTGCTGATTGAGCAGAATGTTGTTTTGATTCAAGAAGTTTTTATGCATGTCGTTATCGTTCAAGAGATCGCTTTGAAGGTTTGCACGATTAAGGAGTTCGGTATTCTGATTTGCGAAGTCATTATGCATATTCGAATGATCGAGCATTCCCGGAGCTATTTGATTTTGATTCATCAACTCCTGCAAACTGTCGCGACGATCTTCTCGATTCATAAGTTCATTTTGATTTTCATTATGCGCTAGACTGTCCGAGCGCAAACCGCCTCTGCCACTCAAAAAGTCCGCGTTCTGGTTGAGGGAGTCTCGGTTGTTCTGCTGTGGAATCTGAGCGGCCGAAGCGGGGAGCTCTCCATTCTTTATGAGGATTTCGAGCACGTCGTCCACGGTCTGGCTCTTGATGGTCGGAGCGGGGGACTGCGAGGGCGGGGGTGGCGGAGGCGGAGGGGGCGGGGGCTTGTTCCTGGTGGCCTCCTCGTATTGCGGAGGGGGGTTGGGTTGGAGTATAGTAATAGGAACTACTTTGACGCCGTTCAAGACCAGGCCGACGTTCTTCTTTCCGTTGATTCCGTTCAATCCGCCGAACCCGTTGAGGCCGTTGATGCCTTCCTTGATGGTGAACTGCATCTTCAAGCCTTCCCCGCCGGCCTGGGTGGTGATCAGCTGGAGGAGATGGTCCGAGCCCGGCTTGGGAGAGAGCACGTAGCGCGGAGGCTCGGGCGGGGGCGGCGGGTTGGAGGCCTGCGGCGGGGCGGGGGGCGGGAGGGAGGGGCCGGGACTGTGTCTCCGCTGGAACTCTCTGTGCTCCTGTTGCCTTTTCTCGGCGGCTGCGTTTCCTTGTCCCTGTAAGGCTTGCAAGGCTTGTAACTGTTGTATGTGCAGGGCCAGCTGGTTGGACTGGATCTTGGCTTGCAGATGGTGCAAGGCGAGCTTCCTGTTGTGTCGTGCGTCTTGGGGAGTGGGTTCTTGTCTCGCGCTAGGTCCCTGAGCGCAAATCTGTTGCAGCTGGAGTTGCGACTTGTGCAGTTCTCTCTGCAATTCCTCTATTTTCCTTTGCTGTTCTCGCACGATGTCCTCCCCCGTCTGCTGTGGCTGTTGGGGTTGCGGCGTCGGAGGTTGCGATTCCACATCCATTGCTTCAGTCTGACTCTCGGGCGAAGTGACCGGTGACTGCATGATGTGGTTTAAACTTTCCACACTGGAGCTCAGTTTGTCTTGAGACTCTTCCGATGACTGAGATCCGGCAAAGTCAGAAAGGAACGGCCTGAGTCGATCTATTAAATTAGGTTTAGCCCCGGAAACTGGAAGGTTCCTTCGCTTCAATTCCGCTTTAAGATCCGAAACCTTCATGTCTTCCAAACGACTTCCCGTCGGTGGAGGCGGAGGAGGCGTCGGGATCTGGAAATTCAAGGAGAAAATTATGTGACATTTACTGTAGCCTCGTAGGTACCTATAAGTTCAAAAAAATATATCCGTAACTAACCTGATGCGGGTGAACAGAAGATGTCGAAGATTCTGGAGAGTCGGGAGCCATACTCGGAGCTGGTGATGGAATCATGTGCGGAGTGTGTTTCTGCGGAGCGGGTAGAATGAGCTGCGGGTATTTGTGTTGCCACTCTAACTGCCATTGCAAAAACAACTGCTGTTGTCTCAATAACAGTTCGTACGATGTCTCGGACTGTGCCGAACTGACTCCCTGCGAAGACGATGTCTTATGCGCATTGGGTGGCCCCTTGTATTCGTGGAATTTTATCGTTCTCGCTTTTGGCGCCGCTTTGGACTTGGACTTCTTGCGATTCTTGTCTTTACCGGGAGCATCGGATCTCTGGATTTGAGTGTGAGAAATGTGCAAAGGAGAAGGAACGGGCCTGGGAGTGATCGGGGCCGGAGGCGATGCGGCGGAGCTCAGAGGAGAAAGTGTGGATGTGGAAGACGTAATACTGACAGGACTAGGAGCCAGAGGGAGGAGATTGCTTTGGCAGAGATCCGCTAGAGATATAGTGGGAGGGGGACGAATGGCCTGGAACTGAACCGGAGCAGAGGTCACCACCAAGGCGGCGGGCGGACTGAGAGCCAACTGAAGAGGCGGCGAGCCTTCTTCCACGGGACTATCTTCGTCTACGGTTTGGTAGCTACTGGGATGTTCCGGTCTCCTGAGAGCTCCTTCGCACGTGGCCTTGAAGGGAACCAGCCCTTCTTTGACAGCCCTTTCGATTGGCTCGTCAGTGTGAAGGATATTTTTCTGTATTAATTCTAAAGGACCGGGTCTATGCGACAACTGGTCATTGAGCTGATCGGCGAGCCGGGCTTTCTTCAGCATCCGCTGCTTCTCAGCTAAACTGGGGTCTACATGGCCTTCCTGTAACACAAATAAAAGAAATACTTCAATAATATCTGGAGAACCAAATCAAAAGGAGAGGATTATTTTGCACATTACAGAAAATAAAAATACCTGTTGTTCTAATATGTGCCGCCTTTCCAACTCTTGTCTATCCGGCCTTTTCTGGATCTTGGCCTTCAGCAAGTCTCCAGTCTTGGCTCTTTCCAGTTGCTTCCTCTGTTCGTGGAAGGCCGGAGGAGTCTTCAAAGCTGGAAAGAAAACGAAATATCTGTTGATTGAGGATCACAAATAACGTAAAAATTAAACAGTTGTTTTGTTTATTCCACTCAGATTTTTATTGTAACATAAAAGGGTCTAAAAAAGTTGTCACTATCTCATAATTCAATTTATTTCAAATAACAAATATTTTTTTTATAAATTTACTAGGTAGTTAAATTTTAATAGACATTATCTGGTATCCAATTAGTACATGCTACTTTTTTATGTTTTACTAATGTAGTGTAGAATTATGACACTTACGTAATCGTTTAATTTACTATCATTTTTACAACGATGTTTTGACTAATGAAATATAAAATAATTTTGAATCCTCCCCTCCTACATTAAGATTCCTGAATGTGAAAATGCAAGAAGCTACATTCAAGATTTAGAAATATATGCTATTACAACTTGTTCAATCCCACACCAGCACAAACTGTTGCCCGGCAAAAAGAGCACATTCCTATGTACAATTAAAAATAGAGTCGTTATTTTGTAACAGTACTACAATGTGAAATATTATGAAATCAACACAGAGTAGCATGTTTAAATTCACTAAAATAATTTCATGATTTTTCTGATTCTTATATTATTTTCTATCCTGCATTTTATTTACATGTCCCCATATTTATTGCAGATTCCATTTCATACATTTCACTCTACATTTTCTTAACACATTTTAGATGGGTGTTTTTTACGCTCGTGGACAGCTGGCGACGGGATTTGATAATTATGTACATATAGACCTTAACAAAGAGATTCGTGTATATTATTTATTCATATAAAAACATCCGATAATACCTTCTTTTCTGCCTTTGAAATGAGGCCAGCGCAGAAGGTATAAAATACTCTTCTTGTCCTTAAGCATCAATCGACCAAACGAGAAGAAATACCTTTCCGTCCGAAATGTGTAAATAAATATTGATACCATTCTTACTGACTGAGTATATAACATCCTATATGTCAGATTAGTGGCTAATTTGTAGTCAACATTATCTTCAATACCTATAGTAAAACTAATATAACTAACAGCATATGTGAAGGCTGTGGAACACAAATCTAATAACAAAGTCAGCAACAGCTGGTCTTACAAAGATATGGAACAATCAGCGTATAACGAGAAAAAGGAAAACCCTTCCAATGGAAATGTCTAGTATTCGCCATCCATGTGTGGAGTGGAAAGATAGACTGAATTCATACTGGACATGTTGCGCTACAATTCTATTTGCTTCTAAATTTGTATTGCCTAATTTGCAGTATTTTTATTAACTTAGCTGTAATGGAGACAATTTATCTGCATGTTCCTTAAACTAATGCAAAGCAAATCTACCAATGGAGATGCCGGTTGGTATGGCAACTGCCTCGCCAAACCGCATATTTCTCCTCTCTAAAAACTAACAAGACCCACATACCTCTTGACTTGCAGGACTTAGCGGTAATCGAAAGGCTTTTCAAGAATAGAATATACTAAGAATGTAAATGGTCACCTTTGCCAAAATTAAATCTAACGATATATAAATTGAAGAAACGTAATGTTAAAACTAACATATCATGTCTCTATGTTCTGGTACTCTTGCGAGTAACAACATATCATGTCTCTATGTTCTGGTACTCTTGCGAGTAACAACATATCATGTCTCTATGTTCTGGTACTCTTGCGAGTAACAACAGAGTTATTATGCAATATTAATTTATTTCAAACAAAAAATAATTAACTTTCAAACGGTGCGTAACATTTGCAAGTTCCTAGAGTGGCGCCCGCAACAGAATAATTGACAGACATGTAACGGGTGATATTTGGCAGTCGTCATATTATTGGCGACGAGCTACTGGCAGATGCCAAATGCCAACGACGATGACAGAAAAATGAACACAAAAGCATTTAGTGGAAAATTGTCGGGGAAAAGATTGACACAATTACAGACTGATTGCTATCATGAGGTTAAACAAGTAAACACACACACGCGGACATTTTTAAAGAAAACATGACACAACAAAAAAATTTAGCTTAAAAAAATATCTAAGTGTCAAATATATTTAAATAATTTTAAATTTAAATACATATTTTTAATGAAAAAAAAATAATAATAATAATATATTAAATGTATGTTTATATTTACATATATATGGATCTCTTTTAGAGATGGCGGATATTCCAAATACATCTACATTAGAATTATGATTTTATATAATTTGTCCAGACTTCTGATTTTGAGGGATTTGCAATACACTGGAAGAGTGCGAGGGGAGGCCGGGGCGGGGGCGGGGAGGGGGGTCGGAAAGTAGTGAGTCCGGGCAGTAAACAACATTCCACCAAGACGCCCACACCACTGTAGAGTGACCACACAATCAACATTTTCGGTTGGTTGGAAGATATTGCTTTTTAGCAATAAGCCTGCCAATGTACTTATTTATTTTCTGTACATGAAGTTTAAATAAATAAAACATCATTTTGTTCGAGACTTAATGTATTCATTCACAATAAGATATTCGAGGCTAAAACACAATTATCTTAGCTACGGCGAAGGATTGAATTGGCCTTGAAAACTAAATGATCGATTTTTATGATATATATTTTGAACAGCTTAAATTAGAATTAAAAACTCGTTACAATAAAATATAAAAAAATCCGAAATATGTAAATATTTATATTTTAGAAAAAAATCGTGTTTTGGGCTGATTTTCGTGTTTAAGAAATAAATAAACTTAGTACTATTTTTTGAAATTCTGTTTCATAATTTGCGATTTTTTCAAACAAAATAAAAAAATTAGCAACTATGCGCAATTAAAAAACCACTATTTTCGATATTTATTATCGTGCATTCATTTGGAATCCTTTCTTATCCGGAACAGTTTTATTTTATTTTTTTTTTTAAACAAATTAAATATATATTTTTTAAATCTGCCAACAATACAGCGTGGTCACCCTACCTTTCTCGCGAGCGTCAAGTACGCGCAAGGCGTCCCGGCGACAAAAGCTCCAGCGCCGAGACGCCGAGAGGATTGCGCAATACGGCAATCGTCTACCTACTCCGAGCCGGTCGGGAAATGGAAGCGCGACTTCTGATTACTCGATTCATATTAAAGATGTTTTCATATTTTCAACTCATATTTACTCTTCGCTCTAACCTTATTCGCGCAAAAGTCGTCTGAAAATCGACATTTAAATCTAGGAAGATAATAAAACACATAAAATATGACACTTTGTGCACAAATACTGGATTTAACGCTTCGACGAACTGTCAAAAATTATGTTTAAAAAATATTTTTAAAATGTTTTTAAAATATTGCCATTAAAATTGACATAAACCAAACAATGACTCCGTTTGTGACATGACAGACGAATAATTAAGAAGTCAAAATGAAACCCGCTTTGTCAGATTCGTAAATCGTTTGACATATTGACATTTGACATTTGCGAGAAAACAATATTATTTTTCCCTTTAAGAAATCAGATTAAATAATAGTCTGGGAAATTATTCGGTAGAGCTGAGACGTATGCGACAAAATGAAGAATGAGACTCGGATAAACGACTCGGTAGTAAAATTTTACGCTCCAAGTAATAAATCCTGTGTTGCCCAACCGTCAAAAGGGAGAATTAAATGTATTGTGGGAAACGTGGATGTTACGTGCGTAGAGGCGCGTCGGGGCGCTTCTTGGCCGGAAATGTTACGAAATCGGGCGCTCGGCTCTATGGCCACTCTGAATAAACAGGGACATTTTTCAAGCGAGCAGCATCCATTTCGCGTTACCAACACTTGGCGAAATAAACACAATATGCAACATTTTCGTAAACTGGAGCTAAAACAAAAAGTCTCTTAAATTACGACTAATGTTACGCAGGTAAAACGACAAAAGAATCGGTTAATTCGATTTTTTTGTTGTTGTTGTTAGCATACTTAAAATAGTTGTTAATTCGCAAATTTAGTGAAGCGTACATTTACTATTTTGAAAACATTTTTAGCGAATAATTTTTTTGTTTAACTCGACTGCACATTGCACAATATACGAAAATATGTCAGCTAATCTAGTTTTTTTCTTTCATTATTAAACTAATAATTCCCGAGTACGCTAGTCTTATATTTAAGAGGACAGCATTCACACGAATGTGGCAACAAAGTGTTAAAATATTATTTTTTGTAAATTCTCTCGTTTGTGGAGCACTCTGTCCAGAACTTTAAACATAAATAGCGTATAGACATGTTGTTTGCCTTCCCTTTTAAATGCCCCACATAGCTTCTTATCTTCCTCTTCCGACATTCCCTTCCATTTCCCTTCTACCGTTGTAGTGATATGGTCGTCTTTCCCCGGGATATTTCTATCGTCTTTCTTGTTCCGCTTTCTAATATGCACGATGAAGTATTTCTGATTTAGAAATTGTAACTTCTTAAAACCTCTTTCTTAGTCTGTCGCTCTTACCATATGATTGATTTTCAAGCTAATATTGTCGTCGTTACGTTTATTTTTCTAAAAAGCATATGCATTTATTATAAAAACAAATAGAATTATATTTAATAATTCAACCTTTGCACCAGCAATGAACAGCAGGAGTAAAATAATAAACGCAAGCATAAAACGAATTTAACGGTGAGAGGCGGATGCCTGCGCGTTTCATGCGAGATGACGGTATATCGCGTCTTGTGGTAATGCCCTTCATCCGGAGCTCTTCCGCTCACCACATCAGCATCCCTTAAATATATTCCACTGCTATATCCACGAATCCGAAGCGCAGGACTCAGCATTCCATACAATCGCGTTAACACTGCGTCCATCCGTTACGGTGCCCTATGCACCTATTGCGATCAAATATATGAATCAAGTTATGTAAAATGGATCTAGCTACGCATATTTTAGTAACCTTCAATCGACTGTAGATATTATACTAGCAATACTATAGCATGACTAATACTATAGATAAAAGAGTATGACATTGACAATCAAATCATTCATTAGTTTTAAGATTAGTATAAATGCATAATATCATATTTTTCTATGTCTACAAAAATAGGTAAATACTTTTTGTAATTAATAGACTTGGCGATTATTTTGTAGAACTCCATTTTAATTTATAAAAAAAATTATTGACATGAAAAAAAATTAGAAAATGTATCTATGAAATAAATCAATAATAAAATAATAATATATATGAATTTTTTCATAAAATATAAACTTAATATAAGCTTATAAAATTTAATATAAAGTTTGAAAAAGTAAGCGAATGTCCAGTGTGTGACGAGCCTTAGTGGCAACATAAAGTTTTCCGTCGCTTCCAGAAATAAACGCGAAAACATTCGTAAGTGTTGAAATAAATTAGAGCACATTTGAAAATCCCCGGACGTTATATTATTGAACTGAAAGACAATTTTTTATTACCCACCACGGAAAGCTCACGGGGAGATGCGAGTACGCGCACATTCACGGCCGGCGCGCCGGCGGAAGGTCGGGCGAGATGTTAATCTGCAGGATTTACGAGCATCGCAACATTCAGGGGTGCGCCAACAGTTCATTCATTACACGAGTGCACGAGGGATATCGCCTGTCTGCCTATCTGCCTATCTGCGTGTCACTCAACAAATCAACCCTACAAATTTCACATCGACGAAATCGATCTTTTAAGGGGATATTCGTAAACACAGAATTCATTCCACCGGAGAGTTCACATGTTTGTTCACGCTCGATTTGTTTAAAGAATGTATATGTTTATATATATATATATATATATATATATAATATATATATATATATATATATATATATATATATATATATATATATATATATATATATATATATATATATATATATATATATATATATATATAATTTGTTTTGACCTAAGATATAAGTCTCTCTGACCTTATCGTATTCCTCCTTCCGCGGTCGCCATTTAATATGTGGCTTAGTATAAACAAAAAGTCAAATCGAGCCTTTATTGCGTGTATTATGTATTGGTCCTAATGGTGCGTTGAGTAAAACAACGTACAACGTTTTTCACAATTCTTAAGAATTGTGAAAAACGTTGTATGTTGTTTCGAAATTCTCATTCTTAAGAAAGATGCTTTATAATGTCGATTCAAATAAACAAAAAAAAGGTACTTACGAGGCATGATGCCCTGAGCGACAAGCTGGTTCAAAGGCCTCCTGAGCATCAGCTTCACTTTCAAAGCTGAAAAAACAAAACACACATTAGAAAAATTATGTCAATTTTCATTTTATTTATTGAAAATTCTTGTATACAATAAATTTTCGCGCTTATTGCTGTGAAGCAATATCTTCCAACTAATAAAAAACCAGTGCACTCCCCAAGATTTTTATCCTATATAGCAACTCGAAACAAGTTAGCAGATAGTGCTCGTGCAAATGAGTGAAAACGAAAGAAGAAAAAAAAATATAAGGAGTTCTAACATGAATGGTAAATTTATTACAATTTTGCTTATTTATGAAATTGAATATAACGACAAACAAAGAAAACATGGAATAGGATATGGTAAGGAGGTGAGGGGAGGGAGTGGAGAATTTATTGTTGGATATTTTGGTTTTATGCAAGTACTTTTTTAATTGATGAAACTGAATGCTAATTAATGTAAATGCACTTTTGAAACTAGTATTCCATCGAATAAAAAAAGAGAGACACGACGAGCCAATAGATAGAACTTACACACTCTTAAGTTTTCGAACTATTGCATTTTTCGTTTTTGCAACTACTATGACTAAATGCCAAATAAACTAAATAAGTTAAGTTTGAAGTTTATTTCAATAGAATATCAACAAAGCAAAACATTGTTATGGTTTTGCTCATGTAAATATATCGAATGTCATCAAAGATAACGTAATCGTATCGTTTTTGGAATAGTAAAAAGGATTAGATAAAAATACGTATCTTTATGATCCGAGTTCATATCACTCGAAACTCAAGGTAACAAACACTCCGGTAGGCGTTTGTAGGCGTTTGAAAATGCGACAAAACATCTACCCAAAGGTGACGATTTTTCCGAACTGCATAGGAGTGAAAAAGACCACTCAAAAACAAGAAGAAACTTTTTTAAAGGCACGAATAAAGGTTGAAACCATACAAAGTTTTAAAAAATAAAAGTTTTACAAATGATAAAGATTAAAAGATATTAATATAATATTACAAACATTAATCCTTCATCGTGCCTCATAGATGGCGGTCGAACTTTTTACTTATTTAATTTTACGAGTAAATATTGTTGAAACTGCTATTGTATCTACAGCAAAAATATTTTCAAGAGTAGGTAAGTTTTTCAGAGATATAATCGCTTTAAATTATCATTTTCCCTATGGATAAATTATTGTGCGTAAAATGTTTAGCATTTTTAACCATTGCTTTATTTGCACATGAATATGTAAAAAGAGAAATAAGAAAAATAGTATTGTCAATAAATTATTGTATGCAGGGAATTGTATGATTCATTTAGTCGTGTTTTCATTAATCGTAAGAAATCGAAAATATTTTTAAATGTTATATTTAAAAAATATATATGCAAAACTCACATCGGTGGATATCGAGGGAAAACATGATAACTTAAAATCACTATTTATTTTCTTTTGAAATGTCAAAGGGGGCGCTAGCGTCGCGCGCGGAATCCAAGCATGGTGCAGGAGGCGCTAGCGTCGCCCGCGTAATCCCAACATGGCGGCCAGCCGTCAGCTGTTTTCCTTGGCACATGGCCGCCGAAATTTCGTTTTTTTCGAGTCTGGACTCGGCTGCTCGGCTCGGAGCAACGAACGAATGGCGTGCGGATCGTAGCACCGGCTGCCAGTATCGCCGACACCGCGCAAAGTCACCGAGATAATTAGTAAAGCGCATTCGTATCGGCTAATCAAATCCGATATACATTATTCTACTAGATATGGAAGATACGGCATGCCGTCGCTCTATTTCTGGCAACACGTAAGTCACGTTTTCACAACTTCGCAGGCGTACAAAATAAACAATGCGTAAAGTGAACTGCGAGATTAACCACTATTTACAGGAAGTGGAACAATTAAAAATAAGATAATTATAAACATAGCATCATTTTTTAAAATGATTCTTTAAGTATATGTGTATTTTTAATATTTCGTATGCTGATTAATATGTAAGCATTGTGATGAGCATTCGATTAGAATGCATTTTTATGGAGGATAAGAGGAGAAAAGGAGGACAAGCAGTCAATAAAGATGATTAATGCATACATACAGAGAAATTAGTAACGAAAATTTGATTTTGTAAGCTACCAAAACGAGTAATACGTAACATATTCATTGTAAATTTGCAATATTAACTCAGGAAAGAAGCAATTTTGTAAAATTAAGAAGAAAGACTGGAAAACAAATCGCTCACTCCTTTCAAGAACGTCATAAATCAAAAAACTTGATTTTTCAGGAGAACGTTTTTAAAGTTTAAAAATATAATACAATGTATTAAAAATAAATATCAAGCCACTTATAGAACTTTTTACTGTGCAACAGATCTTTTTGGTAAAACCTGAAGGTTTTTTTCTCCATTTGAAAAATATTAATTATATTTTTTTTTTTAAATTAAACAATACCTTTTCTTCAAAATGCAAAAATAACACTTTCTGCCCTGTAGCGGGTAAATATTAAGTTAAAAATATGCCGCTTTTGCTGGGATATAGTACATTTTCTGGGCATTCCGAAAACACGCACAACTGAAAATTGACGATTTTTGATTTATGACGTTCTTGAAAGGAGTGAGCGAAATGTGATGTATGTCTAGTCGTATCCCCGTATTGGTGTCCGAGTCAGAATTTCCGGGTTCTAATCTACTCAGCACAATTCGATTTTAAATAATGAGCCACTTGGGCTCACGAACATAGTATGAAATACAAATATTTGTGTATATAATAAAAAACAAATATATTTATATTTTTTTAGCATAAAATAAAAATACATATGGTGCTAGAAACAATCAGACAATATTACCTAAATGTCGTAAAATATTGAAAAAGTTAAAATTTAAAAACAAAATAAATATTTAAAAGCCAATAGATAAAATATGATTGTGTTATGAGGTTACGTTAATATTTTTCATATCTATAATGCACTATCAAGATAACATCGCAACAATCCAATTAAGCGCCCCTTGTGCCTAATTGTATGCGACTAAGAAAAGATAAAAATAGATTAACAATGTTTTTTTTTTAAATGAAGGTCGTAAAAATGAAAAAATATCTTACACTCTTTCATGTTTGGCCGTAATGATACGACAATTTGTATTTCTTCCAACACTTTTTATTTTTAAACATCTAACCCTATTTCTATCCATTTGGCAGACAAAACAATCATCGCGTCAAATATTCCACTATTTATGTATCGACTCGGAATAAATGATTACACTAACAAATTTCAACATTAAAACAATTTTAAAAAACACACAAGACGGTCGTGTTTAATCACATTAAATGAAATTGATCGCTAGTTGAAACTAAATAAAGTGTTGACGTTTCGCGTCATTTTGCCGTCGAACACATTTACTGACTAGGAGGACCAGAGCACTGCGGAGTCCCGGAGCCTCGGGGACGGAAGTCAGCGCCACCAGAAGACATAATAAATGATGAATTCATCAATAACGAAGCGCATTGACATGCACGTCGCACGAGCGGCTAGCGGTCCACCTGTCGGACGTGTCGGAAGCGGTCGGAAGCGGTCGGAAGCGCGGAAAAGCGACAGGAGCACGCGTGTGATTATTGCAAATCCGACACTTTACAAATACGTTATTTCAATCTACACATGTGCACGAAAAATGAACACGAAATAAGTAGTTGATTTGAGTTGAATGTGATTTATTTTTAAATCGTATCTTATTTTTAAGCGATATTTTCAATGTTTCGTTCAATATACAACGAAAAAGTTGGCTGGAAAATTGCGAATTATCTAAAATTGTTTCGAATTCCTATTTTATCAGTATTTCAATACTAAACTAAGTAGAGTAAACAATTTTTTACACGCCACTAGCTTTGATGCTACTGATGTTTATATGTGAATATTATTTTATATTAGACACATATTGAAATAAAGAGTATGAATGACATAAATATGTCGAGAAAATACCGTCAGTATTGCATCGCTGTTTTTATCGGAATGTGTCTTCTAGGTAAGTTAACTACATGACCCTATTTGTGCCTTTGAATTTCGGATGTTTTGCATAAATTCCGATCGCGTAACATATATTTTTAATAATTAAATATGTGTCGATTTTTGATTCTTACTAACGCCGAAAACATATTATTTTATCGTATGCGTGCAAAATATACAAAAGTGACAATTTCACTACAGATCACAATTTCACTATAATAATAATCCAGGATTCGGACCTTACATACAAATGAAAGAGTTTCTGCTTAATAAAAAGCTTCACTCATCCCACCAGAGATGTCTCTAGTGAAATTCTAATATATCCAAAATAGGAATACCCGCCAGCCTTCCATGCGAGGGAAGGGACGCTGGACATCTTCCATGACGTGGCAAGTTTTTATAATTACATCTGTTCATGGTTAGATATGACTGATTCAAGATTGCAACATTAAGAAAACAAAACGACACTGAGACGCTATTGCAATCAATAATATTGTTGGCTCTTCGTTAGGATTTAGCTCTTTAGGACGATTCGTTTCTCTATATACCGATTCATTTAAGCCTTTTGAGTAATCGAGTGCGACGTGTGTTCGAGATTTAATGGACTCAGCACTATTATGAAAAAGGAGCGATAATCAATCAACCATTCCGCTTCACTCTTACTCAACGATGAGCAGTGACCGGCGCAACAAAGTAAAGCTCGAGAACAGCCAACGCATATTATTTAGCGTCCCGAACAGCACGTGGGGGCTCGTGCAGCGGTGCATGGTGGAGGCGATCGCCAGTCAGCGGTTAGCGCGCCTGACAAACGGAAAATATCGCGCATCTTGCCAAAATGACTCAGTTCATTAGTCAAACGCGCCAACGGGCCGCGCTGGTACCGCGTACTGTGGCAACACCGGTTGCTCGACATTTCTGGCTTACTCTCGTCTAACAGAATAATCGCGTTCTTGAGAATACGCTTCTTCGCACTCTGAATCGACTTACGTTTATCGCGTAACAAACAAAAAGGTAAATATTAGAATATAGAGGGTGTATACAACACTCACACTCTTTGTTTTTATCCATGGCCTGCTGCAGCGGGCTGGCGTCCACCGTCGCCTTGGGCGGCGAGGGCCGCTCGCCCCGCGGCGGCGGGGGCGGCGGCGGCGGGGGCGGCGGGGGGGCGGCCCCCGCGGCGGCCCCGCCGGCCCCGGCCGCGGCCCCGGGCCCGGCCCCGCCCATGGCGCCCGCCCCGAACCACTCGGGGTAGATGGCGCTCAGGGTCTGCACGAGGTCCTCGTCTAGCGTCACGCGCCACGATCCACCCTCCGGGCCGGAGCTGTGCGTCGACTCTGCAACCAAACGACAACGTTACATCAACAAAACATTGCAAAAATCTCTTATTCCTCTTCTTCTTACGCTTATCCGCACATCGAGCTTAGATAAGTACTAATATTTCATATAAAATAATCAATTAGAAAACCCAACTCTTTGAAAACTGTCATTATACTTGAGAATAATATAACAATAGAAAACATGTAAAATTAATTTTTTTTTGGACGCAACGATAATAATACGCTGATTAATTCTCCAAAAGGTATAATCAATTTCTAAACGATGCGGATAGCGAGTTATGAAATCCTGTACCCGTTGACAATAAAAAAGAACAAGTACGAAATACTAATAGTGTGGGAGGCGCAGGTAACGGCGCCCACTGCAAGGTATTACATTACGCCTACATCGGACGGAACTCCGGATGTGAACTGCGGATTCGCCAACATCATTTTAAAATCTTCAATTCAAAAATAATAATAAAAAATAAAGAACCAGAGTAAGCCCAGTAGGTAAAGAAATTGAAGACGTAAGGTGTGAAGAGATTGCTTCACGTGTTCATATATTTGCATTCTACAATATTCATCCATAATTTTGTAATAATTTCGTTACGTTCCCACAATTTGAGAATAATATACTTTTGATGTATCGGCATATTTTATATTAAAAAAATCGATGAACAGATTCAGGCCCAGTATTCGATAAGTCGCAATTATATATGTTTTTTAAATCCAGGTAACATTTTACGTAATAGATTTTATCTTAAAACATCGGTTTTGTATTGAAAAAATAAGTTTTTCTTCAAAATAATTATACTGTTTTGAAAAAAAGAGTTATTGAAAGGCAAGCATTTTTTTAAAATATTTTAAAAACATATTTCAAATACGTTAAAATGACGTTAAAAACATGTTCTATGTTAAAAAATAAACACTGTCATAAGTGCTGTTCTTAGAAAAAGAGACACGTATTTCCATGCGTCAATAAGTTGTTAAAATTCTGAGATGGACAGAATGAGAGGAAGCTATATAAAATGTTAATGTCTTGTGGTGTCTTAGAAATACGCCTGCGCTATAGATGAACGCGACAAAGAGATAAGACATTGTCTTCTACCGATACGGAGAGTTGGCAATCCGTACATGCGATGTTATGCGAATAATTTGCATTCAATTACAGGTCAGAACTTAACACCAACATTCATTACACATAATATATTTTTATGCTTACGAGGGGGGGATGAGGTTTTGTAATAACTCATATTAAAACTTATTAAACCACTCCAGAGCATATACCATATTCATTCCAATTTAAATAATAACCAGACGACCGTATATAGACCAGCATCACCTCCCGCCATCTGCAGTTGATTACCCACAATGATGAATGTACCGGGAGCTCAACAAGCTGCTCTCCAGCGTGACCATCGCTCAGGGAGGGGTCCTGCCCAACATCTTGGCCATGCTCCAGCCATGAAGACCGAGAAGAAGGCGCAATAATACGGTGGCTCCACTTTTCCCCTTCAGACTCAGCTTTGACAATATTTTTCTTTATAATATATTTTTATCTATCATTATTAATTTCGTATCATAATCTACATGTGTATAAGTGCCATTGGTTTTTTTTACGAAAATGGCGCTATATAAATTATCCAAAACTATTATTATTTTTATAAAAAGTATTATTAAAATTTAAAAAAATTATTATTAGTCGGGAAAGCGACGATTTTGTATGATTCTAGAATAATAAGCTTCGATTTAACATCTATGTATCATAGCAATTGAAACGATCAATAAACTTGTCAATGCACCTACCATGTCTTCGAGTAAAGAAATAATAAACGTTATATACATTTCTGAGAACGGGGACTGCATCGCGCTAGAATCATTTCAGTGTATCAAATGTCTAGCCTTGGTGACGTACATATGGCAGCACGCAACACCGGGTACAAAGACACCACAGGTATCTGGTATCTGGTATCTGCTATATAATATCGGTTCTGCCTTCCCACACAACATTTTCATCTAGAAACTAGAGAGCCTATACTCGAGTGCTCGAACTTGCACATTGACAAATATATTTAAACGAAATAGGGCACTGCCACAAAAGATGTATTGGCATTCCCCGAGGAAAAATATTGTCGCCGTACCGTTATTATTAGAAAAACTATTTCGATAAAAATTATAAAACAAAGGTTATATGATTATTTAAGTTCAAAAACTACACATAATAAAATTGACAAAAAAACATTCGTTTATAATAGTAAATATCTGAAGGCATTGGCAGTACCTGGTAATATTTACTATGGATCACAAATTAATCGGCGATTAATCTGTGATCATGGTTAAAATCATGAATGTACCTGAATTTTTCACAAAAAAAAAACAAATCAATATTTATTCTTTTAAATTATCATAAAAGCGAGATAGACAAACAAAACGATTGTTGGTGTAAGTTTATTTTCTTTAATTGATGTTTTTAATCGATTGTTGATTATGTTGTAAAAAAAACTCCCTTTTTCAAATCATTCCGTTTTTTATTCTCTTCATAAACAATTCTAGGCTTCTCATTTTTTTTAAACGGTAGGGCAAGCCGCTTAGTCGACCTGATTTTAAAATAATCAAATTGGCGAAATTAATATTCAGTTATTATACGAGTTTCATCAAAATAAAGATTAAAATGATATGGCACATTATCGATAACTAACCGTACCTAATTTAATCAAAATGGAATCACCCGTGTTATTGAAACAAATAGGTAGTTCGCTCTTTTTAATTTTATGATATCCTTATCCCGAGACGGAAAGCATGTTGGTACTGTCATAGTAACAAAAATATTTTCACATTATTTAGCTGTATTGACGTCCATTCGTCAGCATTTATACGATACTTTTTAATTCCGCATTATTAAATGCACAAATCAACTCAAGAATAGGAGCTCAGCAAAAAGTACGGATGATGAGTCTTTTAACGTATTATCATAGATACATCGCGTCACCGTCGCGTTTTAGATTCATACCCATGAAGAACATTACAATTAATAATGTAACATTATTACATAGGAAGATTACACGAGAACTTGAATGAACATATATTTCGATAATTCAAGTGAAAAAATAAAATCATGTCACTGCCAGTAGACCTTCAACTATAAAATAAAACGAGAAAAACAAAAATGTCCTGGATAAAAGACATTTGGTGTTTACTTTACAACTAATGGCGTGTGAAAGGTTGATATTGGATATCGGCACTTATTTGCGTAGCTTGCCGAAAAAGAAAAAAAAGAGTTTCTACAACGGCTTATAGGTACATTTGGAAAAAATATTTTCTTTTTGGGTAGTGATAAATTTAGGAAAAAGAGCAAAAAAAGGCTTAAATAGAAACTAAATAAATTATAAATATGTAGTTTAAAATTATCGCAAGTCTAAAAGATATTTCAAGGTGAAATTTCAAATCGTCTGCGTCCAGCGAGTAACCACTATTTTCCCCGAGGGCCTAATACATAATACCGTGTTATATAAGCTTGTTGATGTTTTCCTTTTCCTCGGTTTTCTTTCCCGCATGGCAGTAATCTCTTACACCCTGAGCTCCTTCCTTTACGTTATCTGTATCCCTTCAAACGTATTCTAAAGAATCTGTAGGTCATGACTGTTCACGTTGTCTTTATTTAATTTATAATCGAACTACCCCGCGTCGATTCGATATGGTGCTTTATGCACCATATGGGCGCGGATAAAGCTTAAGACAGAAAAAGCGCGTTTCAATTTTTTCCATGCAAAACACATTATATTTTCAATATCTGTAAATAATTTAATGATATTTTCAATTATCATTTATATTCGTTAATCTCTAGTATAAAGAAGTTACCTTAATATTATATTTAATTAGTAAACAAACGAAAAACAAAAATATTGCATTTACGATGATCTTTGAACTACGAATGAAATATACGGAATACAAATGAAGGTTGTGTGTAGATGTTAATATTAAATAATATTGAATTAATTTGGAGCTCGGCAGTTGGTCGTGTTTGTCAGTTGAAACCGGAATAAGAACTTGACAGTGTGGGTCTTCGACACCCATACACCTTTTTATGCATTGACGATTCAACGTACAAATATTCACGTAGGTCACGTCATGTTACATTATTCATAATTTGTTTACAATAGTCTCTGGTATGTTTTATTATTGAGTAGTATCTTAGTTCTACAAAATATTGGTAAAAGAGTGACACTGCTGTAACTATCAACATAAATAATGATACACGAAAAATATAAAATACAGCACGTAGATTGGCAATAGGACGATTAGAACGAAAATAATCGATTTTATTCATTGGTCCATTCATTTAATACTTATTCTGTTTGTAATCGAAATTAACATTAGAAGTAACATTTTACTAAAGATGTCCTCGAAACACTCTTGTAATATACATTAGCAGTGTCCAAAATACACGAGTAAGTATGACTACAGGTGTGCAACCACGACTGCACTAACTAATGCTGTTATTTTTCTTTAATCTACTTATTATTTCTCCTCCATTTCCTTTCGTACATGGCAGAAATATCCTTCACCATGACATCCCACACTTACGTCGTCTATGTCCCATTAAATATATTTCACTCCTAGTTCCAAAAATTCTGGAGAGCAGAACTGATCACCTTGCCTACTAACAATTGGCAATCTAATTAACACCATCGGGTAACCAATGCAACATTGGAACGTTTAAGGGCCAGGAGAATTAATTGATCTATTTTATTATTGAATTTATGTAAATAATCGAAAAAGTCATTTGATTAATAAGTTGATTAATTATTACATCGTCAAAAATCACTCGCCTAATCACATCATTCATAATTTTATTTTATAATAAGTATGTTACACATGGTCCATGCTACTAAACATTTGGGAATGAAAATTGTATTACTTTGCTGCCAGTTTTCAAAATGAGATTTAAAAATAAAACAAGATGATACAATAAAAATAGCTTGGAAAAAAACATGTCTAGAAAATGTATGTGTACGTGCGTGCGCGTGTGTTTGTATGCGTTGTTTTTTTTTCATTGAGCTACAATGATGGAATTACAAAAAAGAGACAATTCGTTACGTCCTTTCAGAAACAAGATTATTCCAATATCCATTTCCGAAAGTTTCCGTTCGTTTTCCGGGAAAATTCGATATCCGGGGATAATTCCATTTCCGGCACGGGAAAGCATTTTGGCGAAAAGGTGAAGGATCCCAGGCCTTAAGCTTACTTCACGCGAATGATAGACGGAGGAATTCAGAGCGATACCTACCTATCTGCCGCAGATGCTGACTAAATACAAAATATTATGATCGATATGTTTGATAACATTTAGGGGCTTTGATCTCAAACCTAACACATAATAAACACAGCATTAACGCGAATACAAAAACGAAACGTATTTTAACGTGTTCGATTAATACTTTCCCATGCTTTTTTTGCAATTGTAATAAATAGGAAGAATCTAATGCGGTCAAGGATACCAGTTACGTAACGCACCCAAATTTATATTGAATTAAAACGGTTACATACTGTACGAGTACTACGGTCTCTATTGAAATACGCGAGCTCATTCAGTGACAGTGTTCATTGAAACGAATAAACTGTATATAGATACGAATTTAGCTAAACGTATTACTTACTTTCTTAAGCTATGGTTACATTACTACGATTTAAATAGTAAGAAACCAAATGAATGGATGAAAACGCACGTTTTTACCACGTAGTGTACGCAACTTTATTTTTAACGACTTTTTTAGACATTATACAACCGATTGTTGATCCATAATATCAGGAAATAATGTTATTGAATATTTATTTATTACGGAAAGGAAATAAAGTAAAAATTATCCAAACTATGTAGTTGTAATTAATTTCATTAACCGGCGATCGATTCTGAAGTCTTTTGAGAATCGGTTACACCGGTTACACGGAATCACCGGTTAATGAAATTAATTACAAAAACAGGTACAATTTTTACGTCATTGCGTAAGTCTGTTACGGTGTCCCATATGCAGTTTCAAAATGTGGTTATGTCATGTAAACAAAAAATACTTGCCAACAATAGGCAAAACAAAACAATAGATTCGCTTCTAAAGCGTAATGGGAGCATTTTCTATATAAACATAAACATTTGAAACATATCGACAATACCATTGTAAAATAGTTCACAAAAGACACGGCCTATCGTTTCATACCATATACTCGTAAACTTGGTCTATTTACAGAAGATAAAAAAGTCAAGAACACTAAAAAGACTTAAAACGGTAGAAAACTATAAACACGTGGCATATACTTATGCATAATTGATAAAAGGGTACAATTTTGATCAAATTTTTATTTGTAAAAACTAAGATTGGTAAGTAATAATGGTGTGGTGATTAACTTGAGTAAAGTCCGAAACCACGTACAATTGAAACAGTTTCTGTTTAATAAAAAGCTTCTTTTATCTCACAATAGATGTCTCTAGTAAAGTTTTAGTGATTCAAGCACAACGTTTCGAAATTGGATCATATATATATATATATATATATATATATATATATATATATATATATATATATATATATATATATATATATATATATATATATATATATATACATATATATATATACATATATATATATACATATATATATATATATATATATATATATATGTATATATATATATATGTATATATATATATATATATATATATATATATATATATATATATATATATATATACATATATATATATACATATATATATATATATATATATATATATATATATATATATATATATATATGTATATATATATATGTATATATATATATATATATATATATATATATATATATATATATATATATATATATATATATATATATATATATATATATATATATATATATATATATATATATATATATATATATATATATATATATATATATATATATATATATATAGAACTTCCAAGAATTTGAGAAGTGTGGTTGTCAATCATGGGTAGAATTAGTGAATGTTACACGTGTGTAAAGTGATCACTTAAACCAGCCTATGACGGTTGTAAGCCCCGTAAAAGCCCAGACTTCCATATTCTTCTTCATCTTTGTGGAGATGTCAAAAAATAACTTCAGTAGAGCTATTATTTAAGCTGACGGTAATCTCAAAGTAAGATTCACGTATTCTTGACAATGCGTCCAATAAACAAAACTCGGCGTTGCCATAATTGACAGAATACGTTAGCGACCATCAAAATATTATTAAAATGCGAACCGTATGATTCACAAATACGCGAGTTAAATCGCTACGCGTACTCGTACGTCTCGCTCGCTAACCGACCTATGGCCGATGTTCTGGTTCCCATCACGGGTGAAGCAAGGATACTTGATGGATTGATTGATCCACAGGTACACACGGACGCAGATCAAAAGCGGACCAAAAGGTCAAATGGGAGGAAAATAATTTGTTTCTACAAAATATATTATTATAAGGATGACAAGCGACGATTGGAAAATATGAATTCGGAGAAAGTGGAAAAAACTCCTCGTGAAATTAATCACGGCCGGCCTATTTTTGCGACTGCAGTTCGAGTAAAAATATCAAAGGAAATAAATCATCGAGGATATTACAGAACTTTAAGGAAAACTGAGTTATAAAGTCGAGTTTTTTTTATTATTTAAATTGACATATTAATTTCGAATAAAATCCGTGAAATAAAATATTAATTAAATAATATGTTTTTTAAATAAGGCAATCGCTAACCAGAAACATATAATACAAATTTTATATTTGAATATATGCAAATGAAGTCTAAAGACTAATTAAGACTAAAATGCTGTAAATAATCAGGCATATAGTATTGGATAAAAGTAATGAGTTGTGAATAATATGGAGAAATCGAACCCAGAACATCAGAAATGAAGATTATGACACTACCATAATACGGAATTGCACGTAACTTACGCATTTTTTTTCTTTTGGATATCTTTAGCCATTAAAAACACCATAATAGATGTGATACCGTAAAAAGATAATGCATTTACTACGTTGCTTAGATAACTTTACTTTAAATTTAACGACTTTGCGATTTTAAAATTGGTTGTCAATCAGTATTGTCTGGAAGTTAATGACACCGAAAAGGACATATGTTTTTGCCGAATAGAAGTAATGTTAATGTTGTCTACACTGCAAAGTTAACTTTTTATCTCCCGTACGTACACGTGCTCCCATCCCAGAACAAGAATTACAAATTAGAGGACTGGAAGTAATTTTTCAAATATTGAATCGACCGTTGTGTGTTATCGCCATAAAGTACGTAGAATGCGTGAAACAAAATTGAAATCGATGAATAAGTATTAGTACTGGTAACGGATCGTTGCACTTAACTCGTAATTTGTGCGTGGGAAAATGCGAATCTAAATAATTGCATTTGATCAAATAAAACCGCTTACTATATTATACAAAGCAGGGACATGTGTTATTTTATTTTGTTATTGAAATACCTCAGTAAAATTGGCAAAGGAAACAAAAAAAGGCTATCATCTAGTCTTTATGTAATTTCAGGTCAACTTCATTATTGATGCAGTTGTTGCAGTGCTCTATGCATTAGTGAGTGAGGTGAGAGTGAAACGAAGATAAATCTAATTGTTTGGCGACAATCTGACAATACTACAACTACAAAATGATTTTTTACTGAGTACCTATAAAAATACATTAAACAGCACGAAGCGCCCGGCGCTTTGTGCTCGAAAGAAGCGAAAAAAGGCAGAATGTTTTGATTAGTCGATTTATGACCCATTTGAATACTGGCGCTATATCATTCTGTTTACGGTACGAGCCATTAGTTTTGACAATATCGTCTACATGATCCATTACTCATTGTTATAGAACATAAACACGATTGTTATAACTAACCACTAGTTTTATAATTAACCATTGTTATAATCCCCACTACATGTACCACTATAAATTAGTAAATATTGGGAATAAAGCCGCATAAGTATAAACGAACCCGTTAAAATACATTTTGAATAACTATTTTTCGTTATTATTATTTTTGTCCCGATTTCAACGCATTAAGTGGTTACACCAGCCTGAGATTAAAAAAAATTGTTTCAGCATTTCGAAATGCAGACGTAGGATTTTTTTGATTGGGTGCCATGTTCAAAAGTTACAAATTTTATAAACCATACATTTTTAATTCTACAATTGAAACAAAACCTTATTGTCTTCATCAACCAATAAGTATTAACCTCTCTAAATAAAAATTAAATTTTTTTTTTCATTATTTCAGACAATGCCATACAGAGAAATTTTGCCCACCGTCAGCGAGGGTTTTCAAAAAAGCGTCCTATTTAAAGGCGGAGACTGACCGGAGCATTTCGTCGTAACGTAACATGTTGCGATGCGAGCATTCAGGCAGTCAGTACAGCGAGCCGAGCTGCTTGCCGCTCGTTCAGAATGCTCTATCCGAAGTCGGATGCAATTTTAGGTTAGTACAGGGTTGCCAATCCGTGGGAAATTCCCCAAACTGCGGGGAATTGGTGGGAATTGGCACTATATTTTTTTTCTTCATTTGGAGTAAGCAGTAATTTATTAAAATCGCAGAACCAATAATCACGTCTTCCTCGTCCGACATTTTAACTACAGTCCGAATGCAATGTTGCAAAGATTCATACAGATTTTGGGTTATTGATTCAGATTTTCAGATTTTTTGGTGTGACATATGGCAACACTGAGCACAAGGCCACTAGCGAGCACTGATCGCGGTCAGTTAGCAATGCCGTAACGTCATAACGTAACATGCTCGCCGCGAGCGATGTTACGATGTTTTGTTACGACGAAATGCTCCGGTCAGTCTCTCCTTAATAGCTCATCATTTCATTTTTTTACAATTTTCATTTTATTGTTTTTCAAATTATTTATGTAATTAGATGGCAATGTGTAAAATAAAAAAAATTAAAACAAAATCGTTTTGGTTAATAGCTACGTCACAATTTATTTTAATTTTTATGCCTATTTTCTAGAGCGCCAGGATAGTATAACCCTTTACATGATAATTTGAAGTGTAGACGGCATGATGTAAAAACTCTTATTGACAAACTGTGAGACGTTGTGGACTACTAAGTTCGAATACCGTTAATTGCTAGAGCGCCAGGATAGTATAACCCTTTACATGATAATTTGAAGTGTAGACGGCATGATGTAAAAACTCTTATTGACAAACTGTGAGACGTTGTGGACTACTAAGTTCGAATACCGTTAATTGCTAGAGCGCCAGGATAGTATAACCCTTTACATGATAATTTGAAGTGTAGACGGCATGATGTAAAAACTCTTATTGACAAACTGTGAGACGTTGTGGACTACTAAGTTCGAATACCGTTAATTGCTAGAGCGCCAGGATAGTATAACCCTTTACATGATAATTTGAAGTGTAGACGGCATGATGTAAAAACTCTTATTGACAAACTGTGAGACGTTGTGGACTACTAAGTTCGAATACCGTTAATTGCACATTTTGGAATTGGTCCTTCGTAAGCTCTTTTATTTTAACTTATGTCTTTAAAGAACTAAATTTACGCAGGTTTCATGACATAACTCCTAACATCGAGACATACGCAGATGTCATCGATCAGAAACATCGATCAGAATAAAATTTTAAAATCCATAACGAAAAGTAACGAAATAAAAAATGTATAAAGAAGTTGCGATAATCATACTTACAAGTTATTGTATTGAAGCGATGTGATGATAATATTTGTTTGACAGGGCGGAAGCAATATCGGGAGGCAGGTGTGCGGTCCACGGTACACTGTCACAATGTCACTCGGAAATATTATTTCTTTAGCGGGAATAAAACTACGCAGACTAGTCGGGCTCGAACGCGCGTAAACTGGGTCCAGTCGGTGTTCAAAATAGCTCTACACACTTCTAGAGGCTCTATTATTATTATTATTTATGAATGTATACTAGAGTCACAGCGAGCGATGATAAATGACATACATAGGGCGCAGATAGAGAAGCCCAAAAGAACCATAAGTTGTGCAGTAAAATATAATAAACGAAAATAAGTCAATGTATTGCGGCTCACATTTGGACGAAAATGACCATCGCAAAAATACACGAATACTTTATTTCCTCCGTACTTATTTAATTAACCGTAAATAACGCCTAAAGATCAACATAAGGCATTACTTTCGAGTCGTACTTTGGCTAAATATTAGCTAGACACACTGAAACCACTTCAGGCATGGTAATCCTGTCACAAAAACACAATACTCGAAGAATGCGATCAAAACACTGCACTTATAACTGAACTGTCGCACTGCGACATAAACATCATATTTCTGTGTTCCAATCCGATCGCTGACAGCTTAAAACAGGGTACACTTCATAGCCATACACCGCACAAAGCAACGTGCGACCAACCGGTCGGCGCTTTTTTACGTCATAATTTCCAATCGAACACCACATGTTCATTTTACATACTAAAAATCAACAGCCTTCAACTCGCAACACACCTCGACCAACCGACGAGGGAAATTATGCAATTACGATTTCATTATCTCGCAGACGCGTATGATTGATCGATCGCAGCGCACGGATCGCGAATCTCTGGACCGTCCATGACCATCCATCTCCGAGCTTCTCATGACACTGATTGCATCCTAAACAAAACGCCTAGACTTACGTACGCGGTCGATACGAGAGATTACGTCAACCCCGGTCTGGCAGTAAACAACAAAATCCGATGTATAATCGCTGATAGGTTGTAATGAAATCCGTGGGAGGAAAACCTGCTCCGGGCACGTGGGCAGCGGGCAGCGCTAACAGGTATACCCGAGGCGCCGATTCGCGAACCGATACCGGCGGCAGCTCATTTATACGGAACGATCTAGAAATGTACGAATCGTGATCCGTTTACTCATTCCGCTACAGTAACTAGATAAAATTATGCGTTTACGCACTGACAGCACTTCGAGACAATACCATTCGTTTCAAAGACACATTTATTTTGAATAACAAAGCTCCCAGTTTTAATGTATTTGATCAATAGGCCATTAATAGGCGCGTCAACTTGATACACTTCTGAAATATACCGCACGACCTGTCCATAATTTGTAAATTTGCATACAATATACATAAAACATTCTCCCGAATTAAATAGTCAATTTAAAATCGGTAGAAAGAGGTGACCAACGCCATCATTAACGGATAAGGGGTGAGAGAAAATTACGTCATATTTCGACATATCAATCTTAGAACTAGCTGCCTTGTACCTTAGGTTGACTTATCAATGCCCGTCAAACAGCAGTACAAGTTAAAGTAGTATAAAATTCGTGCAATCAATGTAAAAGGTTATGAATTTATTGATTAAGTTAATTGCATTTTCTGCGCCACCTTGAGTATAATATTGTTTTACTTAATATTCCACAATATAAATGATAAAAGGGATTTGATAACTAAATATGTATATTGGAAAAAATATATAAAAATTTCAAATAATAATGAAAAAATAATTTTCTAAATCATGTCCAAGTACATCAGTAATCAAGTCTGCAGGGGTTAACTCACTACGAATGTTCGTTGCAGACCGCGGAACGACATCAACAGAAGACTATAAACATAAACAATGCAATTTACCAGCAACGTGAATCAGCGAATCTTAATGAAAATTATGATAGCATTTAACCATGAGAAATGTAAATATATATAATAAAAAAATCACATCTCGCCAACGATGAAGAAGAATATGGAAGTCTGGACATTTACGGGGCTGACGACCGTCATAGGCTGGTTGAAGTGATCACTGTGTAGTGATTACTTAAACCAGTCTATGCCGGTCAGCCCCGTAAATGCCCAGACTTCCATATTCTTCTTAATCTTTGATGAGATGTCAAAAAATAATATGAAAAATAACTCCTATAATTGGAGATAATCCAGATCTGTGAACAAGTATTTGGACACACTCAAAATGTTGTAAAAAAAGTGAATATAAATGATCAATAATAGTGAAAATTATACAGTAAGAATACCGACGCAAACCGAAATACAGATTACATTCATAGTCAATTTTCATAAATAAGTAATTAAACGATATATCAATAAAACACCTACAAATACGAACGGGAAGTCACGCTCCTGGTTAAAAAAGAGAGAAAATTAGATACACAAAAAGAACTGAAGTGCAAATCCTTCGTACAACGAACCGAACCAAAATGCGAGGAAAATATGTACTATGAAGAAGAAAAGTCAGAGCGAAGAAAGAGACAACGAACTTTGACGTACTTTTTAAAACCAATTAAAATAGTCTACGAGATTGCGCAATTTCATACGGTTGGCAGATAATTTCCATTTATATTTCTACATAATTATTTATTAAATTTACATACATTAAGGACGTCGTTTTTAAAGTAAATCGTACACAGATTTCATTCAATAATCTGACACAATCACAGACAAGTAGAAATAAGCTAAATATTTAACATGTGTGGATTTAAATCTGAACAAAAGAAAATGAATGACTCATTAAAGAAAGCTATTATTTGTCAAGTGTTAACGCACGGTAAGAGCTATTATATAATAATAGTGAACGTTTGTACACACATCGCCATATTATAGGTACAGGAGATGATCCATTGTCCGTCAGAGATCGTCCAAGTAAAGAGGCTGGATTGCGTAATAATGGTAGTGAAGTATGCAACCCGACACTATAGTCGATGTTAATTTCATTGCGAACGGTAACACATATCAATGTGCAGAACAGTTCATATATCATTCTGCAAACATTTGTGCTCGAATTAATGACTCTTGAATTAATGAGACCAAACACGTCTCTAATGATTTCTTAAAGTTATTTAACTAATGACATTTCGAATGCACCTAGGTAGCGTCTGCACTAAACTGCTAGTCGACAGACGGGTACAAATTCCCTAATTCGAAAGGCCACGTGTATCTTTTATTTTAATGACGACTGATATGGGAGACGTGACGGTTTATTTAGTTTTTTTTATTTAAAAAAAAAGTGAACCTAGGGCGTTCGTCATCTTTAGTTTTTGTTTATATTTATTTTATAAATCATTCAAATAACAAATTTATGTGAGTAAAAAAATACAGTAAATGATCTTAAGCCTTACAACGTTAAAATTTTATAACCTCCATTAGTTCCAGCGATGAGTTCTAATGCCTAACCTATGATACATTTACAATTTGTTGTTTACGCAGGCCGCACATTTTAAGAGCGCGGCTGCCCATTTCGTTGTGCACTAGGAATATGCTTCTTCAAATGGGCGGCAATTTTATTGGTAATAATATGTATGTATGTCTCGAGATATGTGTGAATGCGCGGCACAATGTCCGCTACTTTGTTGCTCGAATTGGCAACAGGCTGCAATAAGTTTATTAGTATTGTATACAGGGTTTGTATTCCGAAAGAACAACGAGGGGATGATTTTTATACTGGAATCCGTCTTTCCGTTTCTACAATGATGCAAATGGCTCGTGTGGATAAAAGCACTAGTATATTATTTTATAATGATTGTATGATAATACCATACATTATTTATCCGAGTAGAGAAAAATCTTAATATATTTAATACTAATTATTAATTCCTTAGACAATTTGCGTTAGGTCTGATAATATTACTAAATAAAATGTTTCAGAGAGGTAAATAAAACTATTAAAGAAGAAAATATATTTATATTTACTATCGTATAATTAACATGGCGAATTCTGAGCAGTGCAAAATCTGTATTCGGTCAGAGTGACTCAAAATCGTATTTCACAATAACCCTGTATATGGAACTATCCGGGAATGATGAGTTGCGCAACTTGCATCTACTAGCAGCTTTCTATTTCTGGAGCGGCCATTAGGAACTACCGGATTGACGTCCAAGAGCGCCAGAGATCTTTCTTCAATTAAGGAATATATAAATTGGATACAATTATTTCACCATCCGCAATACACGGGAATGAGGATTTGTGTACATTCCTAAATACAATGGAGAATTAAATAATTATCACGATCAAATGCGCAGCATATTGAGAGTCGACTAAATAATCCAAAACAGTAGTTGATATATCAAATTAGAGTTTATTTAGATATGTGTAATCCACTTCAGTGCAACGAGTTTTAAGCGCTTTGGGTTGGTCAATAATACTGTAAATGTGTAAGTCGCAAATAATTATCGCTACACTTCCCTTATAACGTAAACATTGACATTCATTTATTGACCACCCCTGATGTGCTTTAGATGATAATTTAGGAGAGTGGTGTCTATATCGAAAACGGCGCTATATAAGTTATCCAATTTTATTATTATTATTATCTATTTGTATACAACATTGTTTTTTTATCCATTAAAAGTTTTTATTGTTTATTTTGGATTTAGTTGGTAGGATAATTATTGCTTTTCCTATATCGCAGACCGTGTGGGCTGAACGAGAAGTATTAGTGTGGAATTCCTAGTTACACTGTACAATATCAGCACTCGCTAACTACAGGAGAGGGGAAACGGATTATTGTCGAACACTCGCCCTGCCAACATTCATGGTATGAATCACATCATTCGCATACATTGTACATACTATATTTTAATTCGACTATGATACCTCAAATTTTGTTACGCGACATTTAAAAAACGGAGAAAATAAAAATGAAAAAAAGAAACCGTCTATGACATTATAAATAATTCAGCATTTATTTATTACAAAATTTGTCGATTACATGTCCACTGTCTATAAAAATTAATTGAATCTAACTTCTAAAATTCAGTACTCCATTAAAGAAGCGACACGTCGATAGAATAAATGCAAGCGGATAATATAATAAAAATATATTATTCACACTTGACGTGAAATACAACTTACGTAAACGTATGTATTCAAATTAATGCTGCGGACAGTGCGCCTGCCTTGATATATTGGATTTATACGAGAAGTCAACGCTATTAGAGTGACTTAGATTATTTAAAAAACAAAGTAATTTATAAACCTGTCTTCAGAGCTTATTTTTTGAGTGCTCGAATTATATTTCCCATACATTTCATTGTTATTTTGATTCTACCTTGTTTTTAAATAATGTTATTTCGTTTCATACTTTCAAAATAAATATTTAACGTTTTATAAACATGCTATTAAAAAACTATTGTTATAATATTGAGAATATACCTAACATTTTGAGAGTTAAAATAAATTATTATAAAAGAAAGGTCTAGTCAGAGGTGAAATAAAGAAAATATGAGATCGATCAACAGTGTAACAAACACACCAGAATCAGTTCACGGAATATTTCAAGACCAGCTGTATAGCGAACACACCAGAATAAGTTCGAGGAATATTGCAAGCATAGGTACGAATATAAATAATAAAAACTGAGTTATGTTTAACGAAGGCGGTATAATTCCCCTTTTGACGCACGAGTCTCAATCGTCGGTAATTCACTTACAATATGAGAACACAGGCCAACACACATTTTGGTGCCCGCGATTTTTTAACTGTTCCTAGTTATTTTTTGGCTGCAACGGGCCTCAATACGAAAATGAAAAAGTAAAACGAAAATTCATCTCTGACGAGCTCTCGGATTATTTATAAAAGTGACATTTTTGCAAGAATTTCCGGAATAAAATTCCATTCCCTTAAGAACATCACAATACTATTTTCATACGTTGTGATACATTTTCTTTCGTCGTTAATCTAAAAAAAGGCGCGTGTCGTTTCTGCACGTGTCAGAGATTCAAATTAACATCTTGACTGCAAGACGCGAATAAAAGAACACGAGTAGTAATAAAAGCGCCCAATAAAATTACGTATTATGATAAATGCGCATTCAATATTATTAAGTTTTATAGAATGTAACCTATTGATTGCTGTTAAAGGTATCACAACATTGAATGAAAATGAAAAATGCGTCAAAAAAATCACAATTTGAATGTCAAAATAGAAATTCCAGTTAAAATCTCTCCATCAGGAATGATCATGTTTAAGCAGCAAAAATATCAATCATTAATAACAACGAATGATGACATGTTCTCATTAATATGGATTTGGCACCTAACGGTACTGTTTTGATATATCCATTCAATAAAATTTTGCATATTTTTAAGCATCTGGAAAAAATATAAAAATCCGAAGACCTAACGATTACATGCTGTTTGTTATTAACAATTTTTACATACCAACAGTGCCAGTCCCTAAAAGCGATTATTTCCGGCTTTCTATTTATTTACTCGATTTATTATGAAATATATTATTTGTTCTAAATTATTGAAGTTTTGTACCTTATTTCAGATTGATGAGTGGATTATTTTAGAATACTGTAGCATATTCGAATGACAGATTGTCACAAATTATACCTACCAACTCTAAGTACCAAATTAAAGAACTAAAGTGAGTTGTCTTCATTTTTTAGTGTATTACCCAAAATAAATACAACACAAATCAAATGTAAAAATAATACGAATATTTTCTTCAGTTTAGTAGAGCACATACGAATATTTTGACCGCATAGTCGCTTTAATGTTAACATTGGTGCGTTTTTTAAATTTTCTATTTGAATATTTTCGTCACTAGCTCCGAGAAGTCTGGGAAAAGACGGAAATATTTAGCAAATAATACAGCGACCACAAGCCGATAACTCGATGTAACGAATGTGTTGTAATATTTATATCGGCTGCTATGAAAAAGGGAAAATAGCGCCATCAATTACCATTCCAACGGTGTATACTCCGTTCATTGCGTAGGCGGATCCGTCAACAATAAATCGACTTGGCGAGTTGCCCTTGAAAACCACTATCTTTCGTAAAAGAGCAGCATCTCCAAAATCAAGAAAATAACAAAAATACTCTCATACACTTTGCTTTGAAATTGCAAGTTATTTCTTAAAAATTAGTACAGAATCAGTAAAGGTACTTGGGATACAATAATTGGACGATATGCCCGGATGACGAAAAAAATATCTTAATAAAATAATTTGATTTACGGTTTATCATTAACCTTGTTACACTCCAATGCCAAAATTAAATACCTGAGAATATTATATATATATATATATATATATATATATATATATATATATATATATATATATATATATATATATATATATATATATATATATATATATATATATATATATATATATATATATATATATATATATATATATATATATATATATATATATATATATATATATATATATATATATATATATATATATATATATATATATATATATATATATATATATATATATATATATATATATATATATATATTTATATATATATTTTTTTTAATATAAGAAATTCATTTTTATAAGAATACTATGTAAGGTAATAAATTAGGCAGATATAAAATTATTACACCACAAAAAAATGAGTTGCCAAACGCTTCAATGTGTTCCCTTGTTTAAAATAAATAAGCCGTTAAAAACACGAAAATAAAAACGTATTCGCGAACTTTGTTTCTGGAAAAGCCGTCAGGAGAGAGTTATTAAATGTTTGTACGTTTATTATCTCCCCGCGCTTATACTGTCACGGTCAAGGTTCGGGCGTTTCGGTCGGACGGACTCGCCAATAATAATCCTCCACGCTGCGGGCGAAAAAACTTTAGCCATTAGTTTGTCCGCGAAAAATCGCGGGCCAAATGTCGCATGCCACCCGTTACGGGGGTGTTTGTACAGAATAAATCTACAACTCAGCCGCTATTAATACCGATAATAAAATAAATATTACGAGAATTATGAAACGGAATCTTTACAAAACGCTAAGCGTATATCATAAAGCGCACCTCATTTAACGCTCTCGGAGATATTACCTACAAAAATCTCCTGTCTTTCACTTTTCGCCGATTATATCCTGAACGACTTCATATATAATTTCACGAGTAGTATCCTGTCTCGAGACACGTTACGTGCGTGTTAAATAGTAAAAGCAACATGCAAAATAAATACAAAAATATTACATTTCAGATCAAACACCAAGAGAACGGCGTTCAAATTTTCATATATTATTTAAAATTATGACGATATTCTTTCCTTCTCAGTATCCTGGTTTTAAGGTACATAGATTAATGTAAACAAACTCCTCAGTTAACTGTCACCTACCCAATGATTTAATAATGCCAGTCGATATTGATATCGTGGTGTGTCGTTTCTTACAATTGTCTTTGACTCGAACTTTCATCATTCCCCTTTCCCTATCACCAATCACCTAACTATGAATATTTCAATGTTATAGAATTAGTACAAGTTTAACCCTGATGATGGCGAAGTTCTTGTCAAAACTGGTTGGAGAAAAATGTGCCAGTAAAAAAGTGGTTAAACACAAAATGGTTTTATTTTATAAAGTTTATAAAAAAAAACAACTTTGCCACAAATTGTTTGCGAAAAAAGTTCAAGAAAAAAATCCACTTTCCTATTTTCCTTGCACCCGTCACTCTTCCAGTTATTTTTGCCAATGTAGAATCGAACTTGGTATTTTGTAATATAAACAATACAAGTACTTATTTTTTTAATACTTGTATATGTGTATACGTTGTTGTTTTTTATTATATCTAACCAGAGTGGTTGATGAAGGGGTTTATAAGACGATAAAATAAACGAGTTGGCGCCCGAGTATCAATGATGTTACATGTTATAATATTATATTAAAGAAGTTAATGAACACTTCCCCGAATGTCCCTCTTGCGAGTCTAGTCTATTAGTATTAGTACGAAAGGCCATTAAGCGAGTTAACTCTAAATCCGAACAAGCAATAACGACTAAATGGATTCCAAAGCCAAATGGCGAGACGTAATCGGACTATTACACGTAAAAAATATTTTCATATGTAAAATATTAACAAAATAAAAGCATTTGACGCAAAAATGAAGCCAGCAGCCTCAGCGTATTTTTACATAAAACAATAAAAATAAAAACCTTTAAAAATAGAGAGAAAATTTAAGGAACTTGGATAAAATCATCAGAATATCAGGGAATCTATTTTTTTAAGATACGATAAACAAAAATTATCTATACTAGATTACGCCTTATTCTGCAATATAAGCAAATAAATAAATAAAAGGAAACCAAGACAAAACCCTTGCGGAATACATGACATTGTATCAAAATTCATCGAATTTTGACAATTGACAAAAAAAATATTAATACAATGACGCCCTATTTTTTAATTAGCTATTTCAAAAACATTATTTAATGATATGATTTTAACGATTCTCAAAATTAAAATAAGTAATGGTTACTGTTATTTTTCGACCAAAAATATTAACGTTTAAGAAATACTCCGGCATTTAAAAGTTAAGAGAGAAATGGGAGGGTAATCGAAGAGCCGACAAAGCGATAAAGTAAAAAGTGTTAACCTTTGAGAGCGGGAACCTTAACACCGATCACATCAATAAAAACACAACATTAACCAGCTACACATATTCATTCACATAAGTTTGGAGCTTTAATGAAGATAATCCAAAGCTATATAAAACTTTGCAACTCGTGGCTTTTTAGTACGCCGGAATAGAATTATGTAAGTAATATTTTGAGTGTGCTCTTAATAGAAAACAAATTATGCAACGTGAGTTTATGTGGTTGGAATTTATTGGGCTTACGATCTGTCATTGGTTGATTTAATAGACAATCTTGTACATTGTATATTATTCACTATTCTACCCACAATTGACGACCACATTACTCAAATGTCAATATGTTGTATTTATGATGCAAGTGACAAAACACGACGTCTTATTCGAAAAAAAACCTCATTTGCGATTTTCGTTTGAAATAAGCATATTAAATTTAATTTAATTTAATTAAGTATGTTAAATTTATTTAATTAATGAAAATCTTCATTTTAATAACAAGTTTAAGACCTAGCGATTTTTTGTTAAAATGCAGGTTTTAACGTAAATAGCTGTAGCACGTGAAAATCTTTTCCGAATTGTTTTACATACTAGGAAACGCCTGAAAATATCATTTTCTATTTCAGGTTACCTATAGAGACCAGTTACATAATTCACAATATTTTGAGTGTGTATGAATCTTTGTCCACAAATTGTGGGTTGTATCCCATTTTTCTTGTATCAGTAAGAAAAGCGAAGTAAAAACTATTATCTACAAAAGGGGCCTTCTGGTGAGTGTCTATCGTCGGCTTTGCATCTACGAGTATGTTGTAATGAGGAAAAAACTACGAGTAAATATTTAGAGTGGCCTTTGCATAACCGCAAGCAGCTTTGGACGAAGTGTCAGTGCAAAAAGAGCAAATCCAAATGGATATGTATCACACCTGATCTACGCGCGTTCTTTAAATAAAAATATTAAAATCAATATACACAAGACACATATAATTCGCCGTAACACTCGACAGGGTCGTTAGGGAAAGATGTCGTACTAAGAGTTACTTGACCGACATCAGTAAGTGCATCTTATGCCACAAACTCAGGAATATTATTCTATTTTAATATACAGTAGTATGAGATTTTTTAAAAACTTGTACTGGAATTATCGGATATTATAAATGAAAAAAATACACGTATTTTATTCCTATGTGAAGAAAGTTAATATGTAATTCAGAACATTTTAATATCAAATTCGTATTAAGAATTACTAATTCCGTATAATAATCGTTACGGATTCAGTTAGAGTTTTTATTACGGTATAAATATGTATTTTATTCAAGAAATTTTTAACATAATTACGGGTAAAACTACAAAAACGTGTATTTTAATAATTAATATAAACTCTTCAAAACATTTGGAAAAAACATGTATTTAATATAAACTTTATGATAAGACTTAATTAAAGGTATTTTTTATGCTGTAAACGGAAAAACATCTGACAATCCTAACAAATAAATTAACTACATTTTGAATATTAAATCTATAATCACTGTCTGCGTGAAGTATGTTCTTATTCCTATGTGAATAATTAACCTGTAGAACTTTGATAATAACGACATTTTTATGTTTACTAAAATCTCGAAGCTTGATAAAGTTATCACTATTTAAATGGGTGTTCTATTTTCTTGTCGGACAATATAACATCTAAACGACTATGTCAAAATTATGGTGTCACGGACAGCTAAATAATATGATCATTATAACATAAAATTAGTCCAATAAAAACGTGTATTTTTCTGGATAGAGATCCCTATTTATGATAAATATGTATTTTTAGCAAACCTGCAGACCGCGGCACAAATTTGATTCAAGATTAAAATATCCCAGTCGTTAAGTGCCTTCCTACACACGGATGAAAAATGGCTAAACGATTTGTCGCACTGGCCGTATTGGAGACCGGGCACTGGGCGACGCAGTGGATTTTCCTTTTTTAAGAGCGTAAATTGCTTTTTTAAGGTTTTTAGTTTAATTTAAAATAGAGAGAAAAAATCAATAATTCGTTTGGGGTTTTTCGACTGCTTGGGAACCAGAACGATGATTGTTTAAATTTTTAAATGTTTCACACGTATTTTTCGCAGTTCTAGAACGTTATGTTAGGAGGCGTTAGCGTACAAAATAATATTACATTATATATATATATATATATATATATATATATATATATATATATATATATATATGTATATTTATATATATGTATATTTATATATATATATATATTTATATATGTATATTATATATATATTATATATTATATATATATATATATATATATATATATATATATATATATATATATATATATATATATATATATATATATATATATATATATATATATATATATATATATATATATATATATATATATATATATATATATATATATATAATAATATCATATACAATATAATATGTGCTACTGGGTCATGCCACACGCCCCCAAACTAAAAATGAAGAAATATAGTAATAATGTAAATGTAAGTTCAATTTTCGGGAGAGTATTTCTCGCGCCGAAATGAATCGAGTTGGAAATGAGTCGAAGCGAGAAGAATGCGGGACAAGTACAATAGACAAATAGACAAACTGTTGGGCTGCCAAAAAGAGGCGCCAACATGTTTTTTTAATTGAAAAAAAACGACCTTCTCGACACAAATGAGATATTCCTAAATTTTCTAAATGGAAAAACATGCGGGTCTCGTGCGCGAGTACATGTCAAATCATTTTATAAAAATAATATTCAAGGCGATTCGTAAACTCGACTAAGTGATGAGTACGTTTTCTAGGAGAAGTAAACACCAAAAGCTCCCCCCCCCCCGCCGTCCCGCGCAATCATATTTTTACACTCGGCCTTGAAACCCCCGACGGAAACAAACTTTTGTCTGCATTTTCTTTCGAGAGAAGCACTGAGACACCGTTTTCCTAAGAGAAGTAAGCTGCTCGTGACATATAATTCCCTTCCAGCCGAAGCCAAAAGCAGGTGGTATATATATATATATATATATATATATATATATATATATATATATATATATATATATATATATATATATATATATATATATATATATATATATATATATATATATATATATATATATATATATATATATATATATATATATATATATATATATATATATATATATATATATATATATATATATATATATATATATATATATATATATATATATATATATATATATATATATATATATATATATATATATATATATATATATATATATATATATATATATATATATATATATATATATATATATATATATATATATATATATATATATATATATATATATATATATATATATATATATATATATATATATATATATATATATATATATATATATATATATATATATATATATACATATATATATATATATACTTATATATATATATATATATATATATATATATATATATATATATATACTTATATATATATATATATATATATATATACTTATATATATATATATACTTATATATATACTTATATATATATATATATACTTATATATATATATATATATATATATATATATATATATATATATATATATATATATATATATATATATATATATATACATATATATATATACTTATATATATAATTAAAATCGCACAAAACAACAAAAAAAAAATTAAAAAGCGTAGTCAAAAAAAATTTGTATAAAAAATACCGAACGCTATTGCGATATGTAATCAAGCACACGGCAAAAGCTACGTTCAACCCTTATTAAAAAGTGTTGATAATTTATTATTTAAGCTCCCGCTGAAAAAAAACAATATGCTCGAGTCAGAATAGCACTTTTTGAAAGCACAGACATTTAAATAAAATAGGCAAGTCATCCGATTTTTACCCAGCAACAAAGTAAGCTTCACGTTCGTAGGAAATAGGTATGGATTAACGTAATTTGCGGACTGACCACATATAATTGCCTTCTTGCATACTGCTGCGCCCACGTAGTAAAAACTTCATAGCATATGCAATAATACGAAACAAGAATAATGTTTCAATAAAATCTGTTCATTGTATCTCTCGGCTCTGGTCCGCACGTCATCCGACACGCGTATTGTTATGTAACCAAGTGGTCCATAAACTATTACCATAAACCATAAACGACTCGATCAACGCGATTTTTCCTTTATACCAAATACGAATCGTTTGAAAATATTCAAATATATGACTTATGATCCCTTAATTTTTTTGAGTACTCAACGAAAAAAAACTTGTCGCTTTTAAAAGGCGTGTCGTAGTTTTATTTTACATCGGTTATCATAAACGAAAAAAAATGTTTTAACATAGAATACAATTAAAGGGCCGATGTGTGGCTAACACCTAATCATAAGTAATATTAGTTGATTAGTTATCACTAGTGAGAACCTACCATACATAACATAATAGTGCACTAGCGACAATAGTAATGAGATGTACTACAAGTGACAACTATAGCGATTTGTTTGCACCTCAAGAGATAAAATCTTTGGCTGCATGTCACGTTCAATTAATTGTAAAATATAATGTACGGTACACGAATATCTCAGTGGGTACATTACGCAGAAGGAAAACATCAACATACGCATTTACATTCAGGTATTAGACGATGCGTTTTCTTCCTACACCGCGTCTCCCTTCGGCGTTACATTGTAATATTCGCGATTATAGCAACTATGATAAGAAACCTTAAGTATTCCGATGTCTTATATATTAATCAATGAATGTTGAAATATATAAACAGCGAACGTGTTCATTTACCCTTGAACCCTGGAAATGTTAAAACAATTCTTTAACATTATTATATTTCACCTAATTACTTTCAATACGATCACAAGTGACTCGTACACATTATTATACAAGTTATACAAGCTAGTATAAGTGTGTTGCAACTTTGAGTAGCCATACGAGTATAGCAGTCATGTTCATCGCCCTCAACTCCTTCATTTCGTCTTCCGTATCCCCTCAAATACAAGTATATTATATTCCTAAACCCATGAATGTAATCTGAACTGATCGCTAGACAGATCTTGCCTTCATAAAGTTATTGACTACATAACCACCGTATGAATTTGATGCGGTGCTCAATACACCATATGGAGTCAAAGAAAAATTAAGGTAATATTTCAAATATATTAACTTTTCTTAAATAGTATACGAGTACCTACCGAGGTAAATGTGTTTATTATAACATAAAATTACCCATTTTGGGTAATCAAGATTGTAGTTAAAACTATTGCCAATGTTTTACAACTGAATAAATTTGAATACCAACGTACATCCGTCTCGAGGATTTCAGCTCAAAATGTTGCGTATCGTGTGCATACAGCAAAACAGAAAGTATCCCGCAGAACACCCGCCATAGTACACGATATAATCCTCGACGATTCTCCACCGAACGGTATTGTTTAGGATTCCCTAATAACCGTACCTACTCGCGTTCTATTTTGTGCTTACCGCATTGACGATCGGAACTCGCAACGTAAACTGTTGAGAGCGAACTCCGAACCAACTCAACACAAATGGCCTAGGAAACTACACTTTCAGTTGAGTTCCTGATCTGTAAACACCACACTAAGGCTAAACAATGGACCTCTGACCTAAGAAAATGATCGTTCTAATATGCACACATTACCTATTGAACAATATTTTGAGTGTCATCATTTATATTCACAATATTCTGGATTTTATCCCACATAAGGGCTATTACAAAGATGGTGATATTTGGAGCCAGGTAGTAAACCCTTCAGATTACCATGTCGATAGCACAATCATCTATGTTAAGATATCAACACAAATAATACATTTTTGTTTTACTTTCAACAAATCTTAGGCGTATGTTATACAATCAAATCCCAGTTCTTAGAACTCGAACATTTGATTAACTAGTCTAAAACCGATGCAAAATACCTCGAAACCGATGGATTTATATTTTGTCGTGTCGTGCATTAATACGCGTGTATTTTAAGTAACAATATTTATTTCATATGAATAACACCATCAAAATTTAAGATAAGTTTAATCGCCCGAGCATACGGAAATAATTATTAAAGAACAAAACATATTTTAAATTTGTACTTCGTAAAATTAGAGTTAATAGTTACAGACAATTGAGATTCCAAAAAACTCTCCGAAGGAACGACAAAATTATAAAGCATTACAGTACAAGTTACTCGCGAAACATGTAATTGTGCGGATAAATTGCGTGTAATGTTATGTGAAATGCGTCTAGGATCATTATTTATACGATTCAGAATCTGCATTCTTCCCAGTAGGTTCGTATTGTATAGCTAAAATCATATTTACACAAGGAATTTTCGGCTGAATCTGAGATTGATTAATATACAGTCGAAATAAAGGATGCAAATAAATATCATTCCGACTGTAATATACTATTGTTTATTCATTCAACTTCGTGTGACGTGTGTTAGACTATTTTAGTCTCTGAAAGAATTACTAAACGATATCGGGTAGGAAAATGATGATAATAAAAATTCATTAATTTGTTGCACCTATTGGATTCAATGAAGTGACTTTAATTGATCCCCTTTTCGATTTTTTTGTGCAATATATACTACATTTGTTTTCTTTAATCGTTTAAAAAATCATAAGGACTAGCATTTTTCTTTAGTTTTCATTGTTTACAACTCAAGATTTCATAATTGACATATATTTGATTGACACGAGATTAATTTTAAGATGAAAAGAACACTTAGAGTACCAATAGTAAGAATCGGACCACCAAAAATACTATATCGTTCTTTTCGCAGGGTAGTGTTTAATGAATAGAAGAAAAGTATTTTAAAAGATACGAATATTAATAAATATAAAAAAACTGTAAAAAAAAACATTTGAAGAAACTGTTAGGCTAAAAAAAGTAACTATGACGGGCTGTCATTTACATTACATAATTTACAATAAGAGATTCAAAACGGACCGCGGTGAATCATCTCGGCTAGATAGAAACAAACTGAACAAACGTTTACGATACCGTTATGTTAATAATAGAAGTCTTAGAACTATCAAAACATCGGTCTAAACAAAGCGAGAATGCGCGAAAGCTCTAAATGGTCTACCCGCAAACGTGGACGTCAGAGCATTTACCGTCCGAGAGACGTTAAAAACACATTAAAAATGACAAAAGGAGTGGGCATAGAAGGCTATGACGATAAACACAGGAAAATATTATTCAACAAATGAGAAAGGTCAAGAGTCTCGCGTGGTGTGAAGATCTGTGAATGTTAAATCAAAGGAAATTAATACAGAAATCGGTTTTATTGAGATGAAAAAGAAACAAACACTGTAAAACATTGAGATGCTTATTATCATTTTATTAACATATAGTAAAATAATAAGAGCTATCTCACGAAACATGCGCAGTCACCATAACAAAGTTTTCTATTTTTTATAGGGACTCTTTCAAATTAACATGTAACAAAAACGACATGTTAGAAGCAAATATTTTCACCAAAAACGTCAATAGGAAAATCGACAGAAAAAAAATATGGCCGATTTATGAGTTGTAATAGAACTCATTATAAAGAAAACACAGTTGTGCTAATGAGTATTTTTTACACAAAAACACACGTTAGTATAATGTTGGGCAATCCGCCGCCCTAGACCCATAAACACGCTGCAAACACAGACACAAACACACACACACACACACACACATATCATGAATTTTTTTAAAAGGTATACCTTGTATGCAGAAAAAATCACACGCTTAAATTTACGAAATTGTCAATTTAATTATTGTGTTATAATATTAAAATTGTCACTTTTCCGTGGTTCGCTTACATGATAAATACTCGTTACTTTAATTGAAGAGCATAATTGTACTGTGCATGGATATTGCCATTATATCTTTGGTAACGCGGAATAAGGGCACAAGTCTGTGACATTTACCTCAGACTTGTGCCCATCATTGACCTTTGCCCTCACAACGGTTGTTCTTTGCTCCATCGGAATATTGCTTCATTTAAATATAATACATTTTGAAATAACACGATTTGAGAGAAGACAATGATTTCTCGTATCAAGATTTTTATTGATACCTCAACAAAGATGGCATTTTTTACTGTAGTGGGAAAAATTAAAGATGTCATACTCCAAATATTGTTAATAATTACTTTTCAATGAATATAATCGAATCAATAAATTGGGACGATACATTATTGTTAGAATCTAGGTTACGATATAGCGGTGTAAAAACAGCGATGACCATACGAATGTTAACAGTTCTATACAAACATTCAGTCATGGTGGATACACAGACATAAATCAAGCTTTGCTGCCATAAGGAATTGTTTAGGGTAAATATTCCCCGGATTGTTCCTCAACTTGCGGTATCCGGTCCCGGCCATATGGTCCGAGAACCGCAACCGGCCGGCGCGCGGCGCGCGGCGCGTCCCGGCGCTCCCGGAATATGTGCACACACCTCGCGGCTTGTTGGGCAAGTCCCACACAACTCCAAGGGGACGAGAATGTGTACGTTCACTTTAACCTGCCCGGTAATGCGCCCGTGCCCTTTTAAGTATTTTAAGCGCATTTGGTCGCAATCGGGCTAACACCTCGGAGGTGAACAGCTTACTTTAGCAGATTATTATTTTATGGAGTTTGGGAAACAAAAATTAGCTTTTAAAAAAACTATTGAATTTTGAAACATGCAAGGGTTTTTTTTATATTGTCATGCTATTTCCAGTGATCAGAGGAGCAGTAACAGGTGATTCAACGTATTTTAATGAACATTTCAAATAAACCAAAAACTCCTCTTCTGTCAGTATCCGAACCCACGTAGTGCGTAGGGCACTGCATCAAATGAATGCGTTAGAAACTCAATCAAGATTGTATGAAGGTAGGATGATCAGGCCAGCGCTGCAAATACATACATATATATATATATATATATATATATATATATATATATATATATATATATATATATAAATATATATATATATATATATATATATATATATATATATATATATATATATATATATATATATATATATATATATATATATATATATATATATATATATATATATATATATATATATATATATATATATATATATATATATATATATATATATATATATATATATATATATATATATATATATATATATATATATATATATATATATATATATATATATATATATATATATATATATATATATATATATATATATATATATATATATATATATATATATATATATATATATATATATATATATATATATATATATATATATATATATATATATATATATATATATATATATATATATATATATATATATATATATATATATATATATATATATATATATATATATATATATATATATATATATATATATATATATATATATATATATATATATATATATATATATATATATATATATATATATATATATATATAATATATATATATATATATATATATATATATATATATATATATATATATATATATATATATATATATATATATATATATATATATATATATATATATATATATATATATATATATATATATATATATATATAGTAGTAAAATAGGGAAGTAAATTATGTTAGCGAAAGACATTACTACTATATGCGAAAGGATATGGAAGAGAAGTAGCGGTAAGAGAGTATTAAGGAAAAATAGAATAGCAGCAATAGCTAGAGCACACGGATTTCCATACCCGTACTCGTACTAGATTGTGTGAAATGTACACTGCTAATATGTACGAGTCCCATGAGGATAAAACAAAAGTACGAAGTAAGGTAAGGGACTCGCTCTCTCCCATGAGAGCACTCCAAATACATGTCAAACTCACGCTCTACGGGTGACTTAGTTGAAACAAATTCGTCTTTGATGAAGTGTAAACGTAAATTTATTATTTTTTCAACATCAGTCCCGCGGCTCCATAGTGCAATGTATCAATATACTCTGTTCTACACCACCGATTGACGGTGCACCAAAACTGAGATGTTGCGCCTTTATTTGAAATACGCGTGAACAATAGGCTAACGGATCATCAATAGTCTCAGTAGTGATAACAAAATACCACATCGCGAGAACAAATAAAGATGACTAATGATATGTTCAATGATATGTATATATAGGATCGTTCTAGATGGAGAAGGGTTATCCACTTCACAGCACATGTGACGACAAAAAGGACGACGAAAAAAGAATTATGCTATATTGTTGAAAATTTAAAAAAGCGAATGAAAGTTTAAAATATTAAAATCAATTAATTATTTACATCAAAAACCTACTTTGTCTTAAGCAAATATGCAGCATTCGAATTGTATAGATCATAAAAATATAGAATATTTTAAAACTTTAAAAAATAAACAATATAAATAAATAAAATGTGATACTTCCTCCGGAGCGTAAGAAAAGATTGATATCATCTCCTGGAATAATTATTTATCGAGAAGAGGAGGTAATAAAAATGATAATTAAATAACGAGGCGATTATGTTTTCCACGAACGATATGTTAACGTCGGGGGAGATTTAAAGAGTTTTCTGGAAACGGAAATCTTACGCGGTTATTTATTCATCATGACGAAATTTCTTAACACGTTTTATTAAACATTTTACAAAAACAATAAAACATAGTTTAAAACGTTTTCTTTGGTTATTTCATTTATTTTTTGTAGAAAAAAAACAATACTTTAAGCTTCGTTAAGACCAATTCACGCGAAAGAAAGACGTTAAGAAATTATTATATGAAAAAAAGACGGCCCCAAAATGCGAGGGCGGTATATGCATTGTGAAATTTCATTTTTGTCATATTTTATTTATATTCATCTCGAGATTGATGAGAACTGGTGTTTAGTTTAAAGTTTGTGAAAATGCGATATTGAGTAATCACAGAAAGAGCGAATTGTAAAGAAAAAAAAAAAGAATAAAATCTAAGTAGATTGTATTAATCAGACCGCGCGGTCACATAATTTGTCATCGTTCTGATTCAAATTCTGATTTTCAACGAAATCGAAATGAGAAATTTTTCCATTGACGCATTGGAGGGTACATCCAAACGGCCGCGTCATAAATCCGTGGCCGTGTTGCGTACCATTGCGGAAAGAAATGTAGGGAATCCGACGTGTTATTTGGCCCCATTTCAACTATGGTCGCGGTGCCAAAAGGGTGCAACTAAGTTATAAAACACCACACGACACGATCCTAAACCCACTGAGGACCAAGACACCGAGAGAAAAGCGATAGAGCAATTCAAAAGGGAGACAATTGGAATGATATAAACAACTCACTCAATTTTGCTCGTAGGTTTTAATGAAAATTTACAGACTGACGTTCTGGAATTAAATCTTCCAAGAGTGTAAGCATTTGGTTGTCAGTTGTGCAGAGTTGATGACAAATCTTCATACTTTGATAGCAAGATATAAATTTTTAACGATTGAACTCTATTCGCACCCAAATGGTGCACAGGGCACCGCATAGAATCGGCACAGTGATCGTAAAATCGATCGATCTTTCGATTTTTTATATAAAAATAGGATACAGATAATGTAAATGAAAGAGCTAAGAGTAAAGGATATAACTGATTTATGATAAATAAAATGAAGAAGGTTTCTTAGGTATGAAAAGATTATATCAGTATTGACTAAGGCACTCGAGGTTGCATACCCGTACTCGTACTAGTCTCCTGAGGTCAGTGAGGTATACGCTACAAGTGTTATAAAATATGAAAATGTATTTGAGGAGAAATGGGGTACAAATAGGTTTTAACGAGTTGCATCCTCTTGTGAAATATGTATAATTCACAATTTGTCAAAAAAAATCCATGATTTGAAAGTAAAATAAAGTCATGACGCTTGAATGTAACTGTGTCAATAATTACGCACGGTAAAAAAATATAGTTATCTGCCAAAAAACATATAGCCAGAACCTAGATTCTCACAACTGACCCATATATTTCACATGCTTCCTGAAAACAAAACTAATATAAATAGTGATGTTTAAATGACAGTGAAGCGAGATATTAATCTTGTCGAAGTTTAACTGAGACGACACCTAACGCTGTTCCGTGTAGTCTGTGGGCACTAGGAAGAAGCGACATGCTATAAATGCAAGCCAACAGGCATAAATGTCATTCAGCGTAAGAGAACTTCACACACTACGCAAGCCGCGCAAGGTACTACGGTGGCGTAAACGATAAACTTACAAACCAAAAAACCGAGCTTTGAAAGGGTATTCCCGTCAGTCTCCCGTCTGTTTCAATTCAATATTGGTAGCAACAGGTTGGTAATAAACTATTCAACGTGCAAAGGAGTACAATAACACGGTCAATGCGGTGAAAAGCATCCCGATCCAGAAAAACCGTCACGTAAAATGGCGTCAGCGACGATTCCTATCAATTTTTCTATTTTCCCTTTTCTGTTATAGTGTATAGACCAGGATCGCGGGGTCCTTATAACCGATTATTTGTTTTCTCGATTTATTTAGAAACAAATCAATAAAAATATCACCTACATATGACTATATTATATACATATACATACACCCTCCAAACCTACACAAATACCATGTATGTACATACTATCTAAAAGTAAAGTTTCAATCGTATTTGTTTAGTCGCAACGCTCCTTCCTCCCATTTGCGATTCCAGGCAAATGAATTAATACACTGACTACAAAAAAATTCTGTAATAAGTTTCACTTGTGGATTATGTTGATTCTGTGATTATTACGACTCAAAGATTCGCGCTAAAAGATGCTGTTCGAACAATACAATTAAACAAATCTTCTCAGTCATTCGATTTCCTAGCGTGCCTTGCCGGTATAAAAATAAAATAAAAACAGACTCCAACCAAAAAATATCATTTTTTAAATACATAATTTACATATAGAGTACCTATATGTAATACCTGAGTCTATAGCTTTGCTATACACCACGGCATGACACCGTATCGAACACAAATATATCCGGCGAGCGATAGAAATCATGTTTTTTTAAAAAGATTATGTGAACTATGATGCCGTGTTGTGTATGGCAAAAGGCGTAAATAATCTTAGTTGACTTTTACGCTCTTCAAACAGAGAAAAAATCTTAGTTATGAAGCAGATTCAGCTTCCAAATATTATATTAAAAATAATACTCCGTATATTTTTGAACCAGCTATATAATCATTTCTTAGAATCGAAAAAACTATCGCCAAAATCAAGAGGTAAAAATATCATTAATTTTACAATTGCCGTATTTTTTTTAATATTTTTTTTTTCAATTCAAATTGTTAACTGTATTATTAAATACAAAAATTTCCGCAATCCAATAAACGTTTTCACTAATTTCTAAGATAATTCATTTCACCAGAGTAAACATTTTTATTCCCAATTACTTATTCTATCAGAACTCTCCCAGTATCTTTATATCACAATCTGCCTTGTAACGGATTGTTTTTTTTTTTCAAATAAACAATCGACGAATTTTTCAATTACATTCATGCGTTACGTTTGCGCTGTAAAATCTTCCAAATGGCCTTCGTAAATAGTTTTTTCCATGACGCTTTTATTTTGCAACAGTCCGTTGCGACCTTTAATGTGAAAATGGGGTAAGTCAAAAGTTGGCAGAATGGGGAATAATGTCCGCGTAGAAAAAATGAGGTCATAACTTACGGTCGACGAAGGACGAATTTATTCTCGGAGATGGCCTTATTCCGTGTTAATTAGTCTCTCTGGGACACTTCTCAAGAGCAGCAGGGGGCGCGAATTATTTTCAAATTTCGTACAGCTTTTAATTGTGAAAATTAAACCAGGGTTGCGCCCAGAAATCAAATTATTTAAAATGGACCTCCGAAAAATCTGAAGAGAAAAGTTAAATAAAATCTGAAGAGAAAAGTTAAATTTAAGGTGGGAGAAATCTGTTCACATTTAAAATCGGGAGGGGGAGAAATTTTAATCAATACATATTTTTATTAAAAAAACCTACGTGTACACAAAGCGAAATAATTAAGAAAAATTAACACGTCTAACAGTAAATTAATACAATACCCGTACGTTGCTAAATTACTTTTATTATATATGTACAATTAATATTTCAATTCATAAAAAGGAACATCAAAAGCGATTCGCGTTTTAATAAAGTTTAATTCGACATCAATAAAGCTTACCTGTGATTTCGTCATAATAAATAATTAATGAAAAAGCGAAAAAACAATAGATTACTCTTTAATAAATATCAAGCGACATTTTTACACATTTTATGTCTATATTCGTTTCATTCTCTTTAAGGCACCTCGACAAAATCTGAAAAACTAGGATAGAAACGGATTCACGATAAGTAAAATGAAATATTTCGGAAAGCAGCCAGTTTCACGTTATGTGTTTAATTTATAGTTTGATGAAATATTCTCGGCTATAGATCACGATTAAAAGTGTCAGGGAGCTAAAACGCCTCTGTAACACGTGGGCCAATACACGAATGTCTCCAAATAATAATGTGTTTTGCTATTGCTATTGATTTAGAACTAAAAATGATACTTGGTCGGAATCGTAATAGTTAATTTCCCTGTGTTTGCGACGGAATTAGACTACACAATCATTAAACAACGGATAATATGTCAGTATAATATAAAAACGAATAATTCACTGCTGAACATTAACTATTAATAAACGCGTCTGTTCAATCAATTTGGGTTGTAAATAAACGATAACGATCTGTAGCTTACCATCGCCATGATAATCAAATTTGTATTGGGAACTTACCTGAAAAAATAAAGAAAACAATTATTAGGAAAGAATTACAACCAAATTATACGGGAAATGATATAGAGCTTTTACAGTTTATTGCAAACAACGTGATTAATTTATATGCTTACTTTAATCATTGGTGAATTCAATTCTGTCTTCTGCAAAAGAAGATTTAACATAACAAACGTGCAATAATTCAAACCTTTATTTATTTTATCTTTCATTTTCAAAGTAATTGATATTAACAGTGTGAAGTATAACTCAGAAAGTAAAAATTATTACTTTTTAGTAGCAGTACTAAATTAATTGATTCACGATATGTTTTTATGTACATTTTTTGAATATATATTTTTTTAATATATCAGTGGTAAGTAAAGAATTTGTGGATTTATTTTTTAAAATAGATATTGGTTCAAAAAGCCGCAGGTTCCTCATTTAAAATACACTTGCGCGGCATGAATTTGTCTACGAAGACAAATTCAAGCATTCAATAGAAAAAACAGCCAATATGTAGGTCATACGAACTACAAAAAAAATGTAGTCATTTTTTTTCAATAAAATGATTTAACATAATTTTGACTAGTGAAGTTTTTCTCTCATACGTGTTTCTAATTTTAATTACAATAATTGCTTTAATGCGATGTTTTATTTTTGCTATTATCTTAAGTATGTAGTTGAATAAAATAGATTATAACAATAAAAACTACCAATTTTTTTGCAAAATTTTTGTGTTTTTTGGTATTATTTAAAGTATGTAGATTTTTACTGTCAATTTGCCAAGTTATGCAATTGGTCGAGATAATATTAATAAAGCCCTGTCGCAAATTTGTCGGAAGGGAAAATAACAACGGGATATTAAATAAAACAAAAACTTTGCGACAGTATAAATCTTATTTGGATTAAGAAATAAATTCGAGGGGAACAAATTAATTAAGGCGAGTAAACATATTCTAACGGCGGCCTTGGTAGATTTATACTGCATCGAGACACGCCGCGCCGTGATTTTTTTAAAACTATGAACTATATAATTAAGTCTATTTTCATAGCTATTCATCATACGGAAAACCGGTGGGAGACTGACTGCAGACTAAAGAATGCGACACAGTGAAAATAAGGGGAGAAATTTAATCAATTTTATCTTCAAAAGTTTTTTTTTTCCGGAATACAAACTTGATTTTATAAATGTACAGTAAAATATTAATAAACAAGTGTCTCTCATTAGACCATTTTACATTTACATAGAGAACCAATTAGTTTTTGTGAACCAATAATATTTTTGCAAAGGTAAACTGTACAGTTTCTCGCCGCCTGCACCTGTCGCGGTACTTTACTATATTTATATTGTTACTGAGAAACAAATGTTTCAAAAAATACTTTTACGAAATAAGAATAAATCATATTGTTCTTAAATCATGCATCCACCCGAGACACTTTTACCTGACAATATTAACCTTTTTATCCTGTTTTGTTGATCATTTTTAATATATTTATTATTCTATATACTTATATTAACTGTGTTTTTCTATCATTTCATTACACTTTTTGTTGCTTGCTCACAACTAACAAAAAAGATAATAATGGAACAAAGGTAATATAAAATGCAACTCATTAAGACTATCGAATATGTAAAAGATTTTGTTTTAAATAATAAACATTAAATAATCAACAATTATTTAAACACAATTTGAATACTCTACATAATAAAGTATAATATTTGTCAAACGATAAGAATACAAAACAATCACGTAATGTTTTGTAGATACACTCGTATGTACAAGCCATCCCTACTCTTTCAACACGCGCCATCACACATGTCACAGAACAGAAATAATATTGTCGCGAATACAATAACAAGCCGAACATGTTCGCAGGGACTTGGCGCCCTGACGAAGGAAACACAAGGTCGGAGGTTCCAGGAACGCGCTCATGCCGACAATTAACCGACGAAGGGCAGAATACATATTCTTCCTATGTCTTATTCCTATATCTTATTGTACAAACCTTATCAGAAATAAATTAAAAGTATTTCTACTTTTTTTCACTCTAATATTTCTATACTATTAATTACCCTGGTCTGGTTACCTGAAATGGACTGATCACTTTACCATCATTTAATTAACAATCAATTTACAATGATTAAAGAAAACACTTCGTTTTTTACCACTTGAGTTTTATTATACACTACATGTTTCAGAAGTTAAACTTCCATCATTCAGGTCTGTATAATAACTAACATGTAACATGTAACATGTCTTACCACAAAGTTAATGCCGAAACAATAAATAAACTAACAATCAACTTAATATTGCATCAATGCGATGCAGTGCGCTATGCACCCTTGGATGCAGATGAGGGTGGAATGAAGTTTTCGCCCTTTTAACGACAGTAAGATGAAATGAGACAATTACAATACGAAATATATTATATATTTTAGGGGAAAACAAATCATATTAGCTATAAAGACGTAGCTATTCAATATTTTACACTAACTTTACCCATTTCAGCCCACAATGATGCTCCATACATCAGATGTAGATAACGAGAAAGAGAAATACTTTTTCTACTCGGTAACAAGCTATTGAAAACTTTTTTGCTCAAAAAATAAAACAAAGAAAATCTTTCTGGTTGAAATTTCAGAAGATGGCGAATACTAGCAACACAAAAGCTCATCACTTCTCGATTTAATACATCCGTTAGTTTTCTCAAAACAATTATGATCGATTCGAAATTATCATAGCAGAACGTTTTCAGCGCACGAGAGATTCGCACGGTTCGGGACCAAGTTTGGCAGATAATCTGGTCGGCAACAGCGGTCTTCGCACCGCTAGTCCGAGAGCCGACGGGCCAGCGGGCTAATACACCCGCGCTACTTGCCACTCGCCACTCGCTGCTCGCTACTCGCCTCGCAATCTAACGTCTTGCGACACGCGCAGCGCGCATACTGCACGGTGCACGGTGCACGGCGCGCGCCACACACACTGCAGCCGTGCGCAACTATATCGCGGGATGAATGAATCGGAACGGATGACATCGCGGCATTGCATTGGCGCAACACAATTTCCACTATGACGACCGCACCCGAGAGCCCAAAAAATAATTACTAAATTAGATTATTCATAATTTATGTCTTTTGTAACTTTTGCATTCCAGTATGCCCGTAAACATCTCGTAAGAAAATAATTTGATTTGCGATTTAGTAAGAAAAAAACTCATAACTATCGATGTCTTTCCATTAATCGGATAGAGAAACAATATTTTCAAAGCCTATCAATCTGATACAATGACGTATGAAAAAAGAAAATAAAATCAGAAATGTATCGATAGTTTCGTCGTCGTTTATATAAATTAATAAAGCCTGTACAAAATATCTCATATTTATCGTTATTTTTATCATTTATCGTTTATATTAATCATAACTCGTGAAATAAATCTATCATTTGACGAAAATTGACAAATTTAGAGTTTCTCCATAATAAAGCACCGCATGCCGTTTAAGCGAGTCATTCACGATAACGAAGCAATACTAAGATATTAATTATCTTCATTAATATTTATTCCCGAAGATAGTAAAAACTCTTGAGTTGGCCATCACTTGCAGAATCGCATCCAGAGTCAACGCACCTGAAAGTGTCAACCGGCCGACGCGCGACGCGCCGATTGCGCCACCGCGCGACGCCCCGCTGCAGCGACGTCGCACCGGCCGAGCCGCCAGCCGCCAGCCGCGTAATAACAACGGGGAAACTCATCATTAGGAAGTATAAAACACTTTACAAAATTCCATTTGGGTCATCGATGCAATACAACGCAACTTAATTGTATAAAACCAGTCGACATTTATGTATAGATTTTCAAATGTTTACATCTTAAGATAGGTGTAAAACTGTAAGCTTCACCTATCTTAAGATGTAAAAATTTGAAAATCAACTTTTGCTTGGGTATTTAAATCAAGAAGTGCAACTATTTCATGTTAATAATAGAAATAATTTCATTTTTAATTTGACACATTTCAAAGACGACAAATAGAAGTAAAATAATAAAAGTGGTAAATTTATTGTTGCAAATGAAACAATTCGTCGGAGTATAACAAAAAAAATAATTCCTCGTTTATGACCTAGAAGAGCTAGAAATATATTTTTTAAAGATTAATTAAAGACGGCGTCGGTAGCTACGCCAACAAAATAAAATAAAAAAATACATCGATCAAAGTGAGATATTTTAAATGGGCCATGAAACTAATGATTTAATTAATTTGGCTTATAAGTCGGGATGGCTTTTAAACCAAAAATAAAAAGCAAAAATACGCTAATCTTATGAATTCAAAATCATCCTTCATAATATATTCAGCTTAATTGGACAGTCAAAATTATAAATCATATATCTGTTATATGTATAGTATAGGCATGATGGCTTTTCCATCCATATATTACATATATAAAATAGCATTTACAACATTTAAGGTATTCAATCAAAGTTGTTGGCAAATCTAAACTCTTAAGGCTTAGATCTCAAGCGTTCAAATCAGAAAGTGTTCAGCCATGCTCAGGGCTGGTCGTGTCCTCACGTTCTTTTTTTAAATGTATATTGAATATTTTCTCGTTTTTTAGAATTAATATGGAAAACATATAATTTTATATATATATATATATATATATATATATATATATATATATATATATATATATATATATATATATATATATATATATTTATATTTATATTTATATATATTTATATATATATATATATATATATATATATATATATATATATATATATATATAAATAAATATATATTTATTTTATTTATTATTTTTTTTTAACTCTATTCCTTTCAATGGCTCTTTTCTTTTCAAAACCCTATAATAATTTTGACGAAAAATGAACCCGGCGTCTCGAGCAATACACCAAACGCTTTAACCACTATACTATGGAGGGAGCGTGCTGACCATTACACTACGTCCACCTCCGTAGTGTAATGGTCAGCACGCTCGGCTACCGTTCTGGAGGTCCCGGGTTCGATTCCCAAGGGGGGTAAAAATAAATATAAGTATTTTTTTCACTGTAATATTTATTCAATATTACCATGGACTGGTACCTGAAGCGGAGGGCTGATCAACTTTCCTTCATGTGTAAAAACGATCATGATAACACTGCGTTTATAAGACACAGTGCCCTATGCACCATTGGGGTGCGGATATGGGTTTTATTATTATTATTATACTATGGAGGGGGACAATCTTTTAAAACATCTCATAACGGTATATTTATAACAAACCATAAGATATCTAGACATCGTTGGTTAAAGGTAAATATAAAGAAAAATCTTAAAATATAATTTAATTTAATTTTTTAGTAATTCAGAAATATTTTTAACAAGACAATCGGTAACCATTCTCATGAAAATATGTAAAGAAATAAGGGAAAACACTGGAACGAAAGACGTTATTACGTGATGAATTGTCATCCTTGCGGTAGCCATCAAAGTCTCAGGAAAAAGAGTTTTTAATATTGTTATACAAAAATTAATATAAATAAGGTAACTAAGATAAATGTTGATATTCTGTAAGCTATCATAAAATCATATTGATTACTTGTTTCCTTAATCGTTAATTACACATCTTGCTGGAAACACAATTTTACAACACACGTAAAATTTAAAAAGAAAGTAATTTTATACGTAAATATCGACTGTAACTGAATCAATTACGATGAAAATACATTGCGTAATATATACCAACGAACAGCATACACGATGGTTATAAAAATCATCAAATTAGTAGACCAGATTGCGATTTAAATTAAACAATACTATAAAAATAACGTTAAAAGTGTGCTAAAAATAATAGTGGGCATAACTATAGAAGCACATGACTTAATTACTTCACAGCGTTTATCGAATCACGTTTGCCAATAAAACAAAGAATTCTTTTCCCACCCACGAGTTACCATCTATATAAATATATTTCAATAGGTACCGCAAAAGAAGTGACCAAAGGTTAAGTCAAAGGTAGATAATAAGAATCAATAGATAATACAATTGGCGTCTACTTTTGAGGAATTTGCAAAATTGAATATTTTTATTATAAATTAAAACTTTAAGTATTTATGATTCTACTTTTTAATTATGCCAGCTGTTTAGACGAACAAATATAAGTTCAAAAAGAACTGACAAATCAAGAACAAATTTGTACTAAACATAGTAATGAGGATAAATTCTGTGATTATAGCTTAAGGTGTCTGCAAAATTGCGGGTAAAAATATACACTTTATTTTCTACAATCTACTTGTTTTCTTTCTACTTATTATTGCATCCTCGATTAGTTTTTTCTTTACATTAGTAAATAATTAATTAAACTCATTTTAATTTCGCATTATATAACCTTAAATTTCATTTTTCATTAACAAAAATCCAGTAACTTCAGCAGCCAGGGAACCGCGCCTGGGCACTTGAAAACTTAATAAGAAATATATTTTACGAGATGACTTTAACGTGTCGATGTCACAAACATTTCAGCGTAAGCGCCTCATACACACGATGGAAATAATTACCAAAAAGCGTTTCGTGATTCAGTTATGTAAAGTGACAGATCTCTACGAGATGGAATTATCACGTCTAAAAAAAGACAAAGCGTTCCACGAGAACGTTATTCTATATAAAGATACTATACATTTTTTAGAACTCAGAAATTCAATCTAACTTCCGGTGAAAATGGGAGAACATAGATTGAAGTCAATTGTCCGTAAATTTTAACATACTTTACGATGTATAATATTTAAAAATAAAACCATTACGTGATACATTTCACATCAGTTTCCTTTTCTTTTTTAATTGTGTCAATAACGCATTTCTACAATGTATATATTATGGATTTAGAAGATAGAGAAAAGAAAACACAAAATAAAAGATACGTGCAAAAATTAGTAGGAACACATGGAGTTTATAATAAAACCGAAAATGTTTTCAATGTTACGTCAAACAAAATAGCCGCGGGGTGTAAACAGGTCACAAATAAACCATGACTAAGGTATCGCAACACGGTTTCACTTGCATTCGCGAAAATGTGTTCTAATACACTAAATCAAAATAATCACACATCTATTTTTATAAAAAGAAGACGCCCACACAAGTGGTCCTCTGCACCGAGATCTTCGTTTTCCTCTCCAACAAGGAACAAATATAAGAAAGGGAAGAAAACAGAAAGAACGTGGCAACACTTACCTTTCTGTGTATTTCAGTACGCATATTTATCATTTGTTCTGCGGTTCGTCAAAAATGACACAAGAACTCGATTCTTTTATATTTTGACGAAGACAACATTTAAAAACAATTTCAAATAACATACGTAAACCTATCTTTTGCCTTTGCCATGCGAAATGTTTTCCTATGTTTTTAACCTATATGAGTAATTTTCTCGTATGCACCAATTCAATGAACTTTAAATATTTGTAATGTACATAATGATGATTCAATTCAGTTCAATCAGAATATCCGTTGCAATCATTCGCATTCCATTTTCAACTGGGGAACCAACTTCACCACGCTAAAAAATAGTAAAAGTAAGGCTCATAACGACTATGAAAATTATGTATTTTTTTATAAAGCAACTAGTAAACAAATCAGAATCAATCGAAAAGAAAATGTTTGATTATTATCTGATAAATAAAAAAATCTTATTCCATAAAAATTTAAGTCACAAAAGATTTTTATTAAATCGTTTTTGTTAAGGCCCCCCCCCATAGTCGTAGTTGCGAATCGGCAAACAATCCCTATAAAACTGTAATTTTTACCAAAAAATATTTGAAATGTCCAAATCTTCGTTGGCACATATGTACTGAATTCATCCCCGAAGGATTTTCATGAAGATTTGTAATGTCTCACAGAGACGAAGCAATTAGTGAGAAGGGAATATAAACCTCGCTATTTGTTGCCCCTAACTCTCATGTGGATGGGAACTTGAAAATTTCATGATTATTAATTTTTCATCACACACATAATTAGAAATTAAAATTTCGTTGGAAATATTGTGGTCAAATACTTAAACAAGGAACGAAATTTACAGCAATACCAACAATAAAATGAATCTGGGGGAAAACGTTGATGTATAACAATCTGAAAATGAATGGAAGAATGAACAAAAATAAATTCAACCTTTAATGACACACATGGCATGAAAAATAAAGAAAAGCACGTAGATACGGCGATGTGAATAGCAACTTGATGTATTACGCTGGGAAATGACGCATACAAAATGCATTCCAGAAGAAATAAAGGAAAATTTACTTCACACCTACGCCATGAGCATGTTCAACGACGACAACTACTATTGCTAATATGGAATGAGTCAAAATTTCACGTTATTATATAACTTTGAAAACAATTATAGCGAGGCGTAGGTAGCGGCGAACAGTAGAGGTACAAAACAGATAAACATTTGAATCAATTTAGTAATATAGGGTGATCAGGAAATGGAATGTTTCCTTTATGTAAACGTTCGTTCATATCGTTACCGAGTGACGTTCATTGTTAATCTTAGTTGATTTTTTCATGATCACGTTGATTTATTTTTTGGATTTTTCTTTCATAGCTATGCTATTAATGTAAATAAACTTATTATTGTATAACTAAGAAAAAACTGCACCTAGAGTCCAAGATAAAGAACGTTTGTTTACGGTTATCATTCTAGATTTAAAAATTAAAATTAAAATGAAACAATTTGTGACATTAAATTAACACCCGAAACGCTGTAGTAAAAATGGATTAACATATTGGATCTAGGATATACACAGCACCCGCAAATAATAATTGAAGAATATATAATACAAGTCATATTTCAACAGTCTTACAAATTCATAAATAAATTTAAACCATTTTTAATTCATGTTTTACTTAGTAAATACCACTATTTCTTAAAATCAGCATTTTACACATAAAATAATCAAACTAAATTTTTTTAAACATAAGTAATCCTGGAAATATATTGGACAATAGCGGCATATATAAATTAAACTGCGACTGTGGAAGTTCGTACATTGGTATGACTTGAAATATGAATTATTTTTGAGAAATAATAATTTTTCGGAATTCGCTAACCATTTAGATAATTATCACAAATTTAACCACAAAAACGTAAAACTCCTAAAAATAATTAATACGAAAAGCCATAAACTGATACATTTTGAAATAAAAGAAATTAATAAAAATATAAATAACAATAAGCCCATAATTAACAATATGACAATGATTAAAGCCTCTCCCCTATTGTCTATGTTCCCATTGAAAAGAAATAAAAATTAAATAAATAAATAAAAATAAGAAACAGCTCCTATCCCCTCTTCAACCTTCAACGTCCCAAGGACCCAACTCTAAAATTTAGAATTCGCTTCACATACGGTGTTTGAAAATGATGCGGAATGCATCGAAACACGAGTCACGGTAGATTTTAAGAAATAGTGGTATTTACTAAGTAAAACATAATTAAAAATGGATAGATTTTACCACAAAGTGAGTACCGAATCAATTAATGAAATGTATACCACTTTGGTCGCACACGTTTTTATTTAAAAAAAACGTGATGCCTTAATACTTTACTGTCGCATTGTACGAGGTACCAGTGATAATTCAGAGTTGCGGTAACCAGCGTGGTTAAGGAAAATAACGCGTGGAAGAGTCCCAACAATAGAGCGATGTTGAGAGTAGACTGTCACAGTACTCTCAATGCCTTAAGCTCCGAGGACACGGAAGCACGCTAAATGGACAGAAAGCCATTTAGCACGCATAAGACAGCGGGGTAGACCATCGCCCAAAGTCAAGACACAAAGAAAGAACCCCGTGATAGGCGATCAACTACAATCTGGCGGGTGATGATTTCGAAGAAGCATCGTGAGATTCCGAAGGTCGTTTCGTCACAATTGGGGCTAAAGCGGAGCACGTAGTACCGGGTCTATCTTTACACCTGGCAATGTCCGCGCGTGGGCCGTGGTCTTACTCTCTACTTGTTGCCCGCCGCCGCCGCCGCCACCGCCGCCGCTACATACCGCCACTCGCGGCCCCAGACAACTGTCACGGCGCTATGTAGTAAACAATGGCTTAATAATGCCGGCTAATATCATCTGTTTTGTAATGATTTATTTTTTCAAAACGAATATTTTTGCTCATTATTTCTCAATTATTGTAAGCTTCACGTATGATACATATACGAGTTAAATGATAGGAAGTCAGGGTTACCAATTTTACATCTCAGATGATTGTAAGGGTCGTATTAGTAAATTGTTCATAAAAATAAAATGTCCGTATCCGTAGTGTATTGGTCAGCACGCTCGGCCACCGTACTGGAGGTCTGATGAGCTGGTGACCTTCATATGTTAACGATCGAGATAACACTGCGTTTATATGAAGCAGTGCCTTATGCACCATCTAGTGCGGATAAGGTTTTGAAGAAGAATAATTAAATACTCAAACTATATCACAAATAAATTTACAATATCGCGGAATACATTTCAATTTGTAGTTGTTATCCTCTGCCAGGGAACTGACCATTTGATTTAACGAAGCGTACGGAATCGGCTAATTACGGAACAACCAACGCCTTAACGACGTTTCACATATTATTCCTGACGAGCTTTTGCCAAACTCGACGTATCCCCGATTCTCGGAAAGCGGCGTAAACATTGAGTAACGTGCGTCTAAATGTGATCCGCCATGATGCAACACTTCGGGCGCCGCGCGCCGGACCCACAATACGGCTGTTGTTTCCAACTTCGGGATGGACACGGAGCGCGGAGACGTAATCGGCCGAGACACTTCTTCCTCAGCTAGTAAGAAAGCCTTACACCTCATTCTTTGATTACAAGGCCATGTTCATACATAAAAAAGTACATTTTGGACAGCTCCTTCTCAATGAGCATGATTAAATTTATTATAAAAAGACATAAAAATAACCCTCTCCCTACATCATCACCTCGACTCTAATATTGAATTTTTTAATTGCTCAATTCTTACTATCATTTTCTGATGAAGGGAATCATCCGCCTGTATGTGATGTATTATATCATACATGGTTACAATGTAAAATTATTTTTCATTGATTGATTAGGCACCTTGTGGTAAAATCTGTCCATTTTTAATTTGAGTTTTAGTTAGTAAATACAATTATTTCTCCAAATCTACTATGACACCTGTTTCGATGCAATCCGCGTCATTTTCACGGTGATTAAGAATTTAAATTTAAATTATTTTGTTAAAATTTAATCACAATGACGTCCAAATAACTTCCCAAAACGAAGGATGGGGAGCTAAGAAAATTAATAAGGTATCGGAAGAAATGTAAGTAGTTTTTTGACGCAGGCTTCTGCAGGCAATTTTCTGCTTATTATCAGTGTTGCTAGTCACCATATACATAGGCACCACACTAACTTTAGATCAGAGTCTGCTTCAAGTTACACAAGCTTGTACGAGTATGGAATATGCAAATATATAGGGGTATGCAACCCCGAGTACACTACTAGCAATGTGCTAATTTACATTTCCTACTTACTTTTACTCCTCCATTTCCTTATCTATATGGGAGTAATGTTCGCACAGCGCTCCTCCATTTCGTCAACTGCATATTGTGCGATTTAAAAAAAAATGATAGTATTTTTTATATGTATTTTATTTCTTTCTTTGCGAGACGTCATTAGTATTAGTACGAGGTATCCCAAAAAGGGCATAAAAATGTATGATTATGTGTAAAATTAAATAAAAATTTTAACCAACGTGATTCAAAAAATACTTTCATATTAATTAATTAATAAAAAATTATTTCATATAGTAGCTTTACATCATTTCTTTTGAATATTATAAATATTTGCAACGAAAGGTAAGGTATTTAGTAAATATGAATGTAACGATCGATTAAATAAATCTTAATGTTTTGATCACCACTTTGGTGAGCGTTTGATAATATTCCAGAGTCCACGTTATCCAAATGTTTCGTGGTGTTACCGTAATGATATTTATAACGTAATAACACGATAATATACGAGGATGCATCTGGCGGACACACCCGACGCAATGGGCGCATTAATGCATAATGGAACGCGAAAATAATCCAGCCGCATGCACTTTGTCAGATCAAAGTTTCAGTGAACGAGTAAACGTGCAACGGGACCCATTCTAAAGGTGATACATTCATTGATGATACTCCTTATTCTCGCTATTCATTTAGCGGAGATGGGAAAATTGGCTGCAGTTATGCGCTGAAAACGAGTATTTAAGCTTATTTACTAATAATCCTCGTGAAAGGCAATTAAAAATGAAATGACTTAAACATTACAGTAAGAATACTTAATAAGAACATAACTTTTCTGGAACCCAGCTAAATGCATAACTAATATATTTTAACCAAAAACATAATTATAATATCTACAATAAATATAATTAGGGCAACTGAAGATAATACACACAGTTTTTAGATGATTCTTTTTTCTCAAGTTTTACAGTATAATGAGGATGTTTACGTAAAAGCGCTACTGCTTATTAAACCAAATGTTTATAAAAAATAAAAATAAAATTGATAAACAAAACATTTCTTATAAATATACAAAAAAAACTTGTAATAATAGTTGTTCTAGGAATTGAAATAACTCGTTACGTAAGTACCTAGTATAATTTTAGCTTATTTAAGTTCCGAAAAAAAACATCACGCGTGTAAAATTAGTTTAAATGAAAACACAAGATGTACTAAATGTGTTGTTTATTCCAGCAACCAACCAGAGAAACCTTTTGAAGAGTAAGAGTATCTTCTCAATCGCCATTATACTATATATCCTATCATGTATAAAATGCTAGTCGAGTGCTTTCGTGTGATTATTGTAAAACTCGTCGGGAAAGTGCGAGCGGATAATTGGGCGACGAGCTGATGCTATTGAAGTGGAAAGGCGAATGCAAATTGGCGGCATAAAGTGACACTTGCCGAGTGACGCCTCCATGCACCTCCATGCACCTCCATGCACCGCGCAGGATGACGAGACTTCACTTATGCAACCCGAGTATGGAGAGCCGCGCGAGTCAAGACGCAACATGTGAAGGGGAATTATTACAAGGTTTCCGGAAAAAAGAACATCGCATTACAGACGTTTAAAAAATTAACACTATATCAAATATGAGAGAAACACGATTAAAAACACCTAACTTATAAAAACTGTTTCCCCAAAGCTGCGCAGTTCATAAAATATTGCGGCGTACGTTGTAAGACATAATAAATTGCACTTTAATTTAATGTAAAATTTTCAAAGTAAAAGCAAAAAAACGTATATTTCGACATAAAAACCATATTACGTGGGATATGCACATTAAAAAAACTATTTAAAAATATTCAGCATTTTACTAAGTACGCAGAAATAAAAGCAAAAATTATACTGCGGATATCAGATATCACGTCTGGAGAATGTAATAAGTTTTAACTTAAAACGAAAAAATACACTTTTGATGTATCAAAAATTTATATTACAAAGTTAAAAATTAATAAAATATTGAGTTTGAAAAGAAAATCGATTTCAAACGGAAAAAAACTACTTGTGTTGAGTGAAATAAAAAGATAAAGCTACTGGAAACTTATGAATAATCTGCTATGCCCGTTGCTTCCTCGTTAAATTCATTATTTTCATTTTCATGAAGCCTGGGAGCCGTGTCAGCGTCATTAGGTCTGGTTGCGCAGCTCCTGCTCCGTAACTCACTGTCCACTGTCGGCACTGATGTCCGACAATTTCCATAAGAATAAAATTTAATTCGAATAATACTTAAATCATTCATAAATCAGAAAAAAGTGATGTCGCCTATGTCATGTGTACAAACCGATAAATAACCCATTCGTCCTTTAAGCAGTCCGGTGCAATCGATTGTACAATGCAAGATTAATGGCAGGTAGTTCGAAGTCTACAAGAGCTTGCCAAAAGGAAATTACTGCAGTGAACAAATAAATGACAGGACGTCATGCGCAACGTGAAATGTGCATTCCCAGGTACTTCATAACCAATTGGACGCTTCTGAGCCGACAGCTATTATTATCAATCACAAATCAGTTCGTAATTATAAACAACCAAAATAAACATTTATATTTACGATAACTCGAATGGAAAGACAGTATCTTCCAATTGCTGTAATGTAATTATGTTGGTTTTGGACATGTACTATCTATCAACTAATACAAATAGTGCATAAGAATACAACAACTAAATGGCTTTTTCATATCTGGAGTTAAATTTCTGTGGTGACACGGTAGAGGGGAAAAGTCCTATGGTATTTAATTATAGAAAATACAATCTGATTTTTAAAGAAAATGTTTTAAAAATAATGCAAAAGAGTATTTATTGTTTGTTGCGAAAACATTAACATTCGGCGAAGGAAATTTTAAAAGTTACGATGTTTACTGTAGTCAAAAAATACAATTTAACGAGCCATTCCGGGAATCAAAGGGCAAAACAGATTCGGTGTACGGAGCAAGCGCATGTGTTGCCATCTGGGAAGTGATCCGCGGTGCATTTCCTTTCTGCGTTTTTGCGTTTTTACTTTTTATTTCATTAAATAACGAGAAGGAGCGCGCGGCGCAAGCAAATGTGAATGGAATCTGGAACGACGAAAGTTTAAAAAAAATAACCGCAAATTTTCTATTTCAAAGTGTTCAGAGTCTCTAAACAAATTATATTATTACACTGAGAATGTCCTGCGCTGAACTGAGAATGTTATGATAATTCCTCTTGAAATTGAAATGAGAGCGAGAGTTGAATATCCTCGTCTTAGCTTATAATTTACATATCTAATTTGAGATATTATAACGAATACGGAGAACTTATAATATCTGAGAATATTTTATATATATATATATATATATATATATATATATATATATATATATATATATATATATATATATTTATATATATATATACATATATATATATATATATATATATATATATATATATATATATATATATATATATATATATATATATATATACATATATGTATATATATATATATATATATATATATATATATATATATATATATATATATATATATATATATATACATACACAAATAAATAATAAAATAAAATAAATAATTAAAGGAGATAGATTAAAGTAACTTTTCACTTAACGACCACCTTGTCATTCGACCGTTTTCGTAGGTCAACACTGTCCGCTGTGAGGGAATTATCAAACCTATGAGTTCTATCGTCGTATAAAATATTTTCCTCAATCAAAAAAACTGGTTAGATTCCGAAAAAACTATGTTCGAAAGGCCGGTGTTTTACTTGCTATAGTTTACAATTAGCAGTTAGTAGAATCGTGATTAGTTTTATCAATGTACGTCTGGACAGAAGACAAAGTTGCAAAGCGGGTGTAATATTCTCGGCTTGTTAGTACACGCGGATGTAAATTGCAACGGAAGCTTTTCTTCTTGCCGTTCGCTTTTTATTTTCACAAATAAAGAAGTTCTCTACGCTCGTTTTCATTTTCATGCGTATGGCGTCGGACCGGGACACGCAGAACGTGCAGAAAGGGACCGAGCCACACTCAAATGGAACAAAAATCACAAACAAGTAGACAAAATCTGTTTCAGCGTTAATCTTGGGTGTTCAAAGAAAAATACATTAGCAGACTTCTCACAAGTCAAAATACTGTCCTTTTTATTTCTCATATCTTTACAGTATAGAAACGGTCCATACCTCACAAAAAATAGTGTCAAAAAGGTTTACAACTATCTGTAAAAAAGTAAAATTTGCTGACAAAGATTTTTTTTATATGATAGATTTAATAATTTCTAAGAGGGGTATACAACGAGAAAGTAAGACTCTTACCTCGCGTTTCATTGGCAACTGAGATATTTTTATATCATTTATTATTTCTATGTACATATGTAGTGGATTGAAACTAAATCCCTGATTACCTCGTTGGAATATCTCGGGTTGAGATAATCATGTTTAAAATATGATTACAAAAATGTTGTTACATAAAAATTAAATTGAGGATCACTTATTCTTATTCTACACAACAATAGTTTATATTTGATTCATCTCTGTATAGCGATTGCATATCTCTTTTTGCCCTTAATTCTTTGATGTGTTGCGGAAGTAACTTGAACAAGTTTAATTCATATAACCCTACCCCTTTCGGTCCAAGAGTTTTTTTTCGTTTAGCCAATGCTTAGCTATAACTTATTATAGTCCTTATGTCATGATTATATGTATGTGCTGGTTGCTGATCAAGTCCAAAGTCACATTAAAGTACCAACCACTGTTCTAAGTAATATTTTACTCAGATCACATCATTAACCTAACTTACCAACAGCAACAAAATAACTGAAAGATGTTCGTTGATTTTTTTTAAACCGTATGAGTCTGCGCTATCTGTACGAGACAGAAAGAAATCGAATATGATTCAGAATGAACTAAAATACATTACTATATAATACGATTTACAGAACTGTTTCTTTGACTGCCCGATGTTTTAGATTAATTGAGACCCCTTTCAGATTTGACATTTCAAAAAAAATGTGCCGAGAATGCAGTGTGGCATATTGAGATTTATATATTTCACGAAAACTGACAGATCTCTAAGCATTTATAAATCAGCGCTACAAATCAGTGAACCATGTTAAAGAGTCGACATTTTTCATTATATTTAATTTATAAATATGAGCAAGTAAGTAGCTACGCGTCTCTATAACTATATATATAGGGCGGGTAGGATTGGAAATAAACGGTGCGCGCGGTGAGACGAAAAGTGTGTCAAGCGTCGGGAAACGCTTCCACTCGAGAAATGCGACAAAATATACGACAAAACAGACTAAATAAACACGTCCACTACCCCGCCCCGGCTTGTCCGCGCGCGGCGCTCGGCACGCGGCGGTCGACCGACAAACCTTCGCTTCGAGTCACTCTAACCACGGTTTCGTCTATGCACTATGCACGGCAAATTTTCCAAACCAATTACAATATTGACATCACTTATTCTACTGATTTGTCAATATTTAACAATTTAGTAAATAAGATAAATTGATGATAAAAAATAACATTCGTATGTTACATATTTTTTTTACAATTTCAAATATATTGCAGTCGGCTTTACTCAATTTTTTTTAAACCCTTATCCGCACCCCAATGGTGCATAGGGCACTGTGTCTTATAAACGCAGTGTTATCATGATCGTTTTACACATGAAGGAAAGGTGATCAGCCCTCCGCTTCAGGTACCAGTCCATGGTAATATTGAATAAATATTACAGTGAAAAAATCACTTATATTTATTTTTACCCCCCTTGGGAATCGAACCCGGGACCTCCAGAACGGTAGCCGAGCGTGCTGACCATTACACTACGGAGGCGGCTCAATAAATAAATTATATGAATGTTAAGCACTAATAAAGAAATAAATCGATACAAAATGAAACATCGGAATATTTGCTTTTAATTTACACAAATTATTACTTTATTTTTACACAATATTTTGAATGTGTATACAAATCTTTATTCACAAATTCTAGGCTGGTTTTCGCATTAAGTTATTTATTTCAAGATTTTTTTTCTATTTCAACATATATGAAGATAAATATGGATGTTAAGGTATTAAGGACATATCATAGGCTGGTTTAAGTGATCACTTTATACACGTGTAACATTCAACTTTCTAGCCATGACTGACCACTACACTACCCAAATATCGGAAATAATATGTATGCTTCAGTTACAAAACATTAAATCGAAGAAGTAGCATGCGCAAGATATTTGCAATTGGAGCATAAATATAACATCCAAAATTGAAAAATGTGGTTTGGTTGTCAATCATGGATAGAATGGTGAATGTTACACGCGTATAACTGTATGGGTTGTAAGGCCGGCTAATACCCACAATTTCATATTCTTCTTCATATGAAAAGATTCCAAAAAATCTTTATATTATTCATAATAAAAGTTATTATAATTAAAGAAAACACTTCGTTTTTTACCACTTGAGTTTAATTATAGACTACATGTTTCAGAAGCTAAACTTCCATCATTCAGGTCTGTATAATAACTAAAATATAAAATATAAAATTGTTCTATAAATAAGGATAGGGGAAAGTAAGGGGAAGGGGTTAGTCAAGGAACGGAGTTTGAAAACAAAGGAAAAATTGAAAGCAATGGCGAAGAATTTTGAAACAATATATTATTTAATAAATTATTATTAGAATTCAGGTTTTTTTGTATTTCTAAATTTTCAAGATAATTTATAATTTGGCCTTTATATGGAACAAGGTGTAATAATTTTAATTTATGGGAGTGAAATGAGTGATTAGTATCTATTATATGATTTGCAAATTCCGAAAAATAATTACTAACAAGACCGCTTTGATGTTCTTTAATTCTAATCTTTAAATTTCTCGCAGTTTGGCCAATATATTTTCTATCACAATCTCCACACGAAATTTCATAAACACCACTTTTTTGTAATAAATCAATTTTAGATTTTGAGTTATCGAGGATTTTATGTAAATTATTATTTGTAAAATTAAAATTAAAATTATTATTTGTATTTAGAATTAAAGAACATCAAAGCGGTCTTGTTAGTAATTATTTTTCGGAATTTGCAAATCATATAATAGATACTAATCACTCATTTCACTCCCATAAATTAAAATTATTACACCTTGTTCCATATAAAGGCCAAATTATGAATTATCTTGAAAATTTAGAAATACAAAAAAACCTGAATTCTAATAATAATTTATTAAATAATATATTGTTTCAAAATTCTTCGCCATTGCTTTCAATTTTTCCTTTGTTTTCAAACTCCGTTCCTTGACTAACCCCTTCCCCTTACTTTCCCCTATCCTTATTTATAGAACAATTTTATATTTTATATTTTAGTTATTATACAGACCTGAATGATGGAAGTTTAGCTTCTGAAACATGTAGTCTATAATTAAACTCAAGTGGTAAAAAACGAAGTGTTTTCTTTAATTATTGTAACATGTCTTACCACAAAGTTAATGCCGAAACAATAAATAAAATAAAAGTTATTCATAATAAAATTAATAATAAAACTTTATATTGTATTTCTATTAAATTATTTTATATTCCAGTAGAAAACATGATTTTTTCTTATTTTATATTCCAGTAGAAAACATGATAATTTAACAAATCTCAAACAGATTTTAAGTAAAAAGTTATGATTTTTATCATCTACTTCATACGTTTGGCACATATGCTAACGATGTGTAAAATAATTTATGCGATTTAAACATTCCCTAAAAGTCTTCTAGCTGGCAACATTTTATTCCGGGAATCCATCTTCGGAGGGAAGTCACAGCTAATTAACCGGTGCAATATTCAAAAATGCAACACACTCGACGTGTCTTTTTTCCATTTAAAAAAGAAACCATAACACAACGGATCCGGTAGTAAATTCAAACCTGGCGTGTCGCAGCAAGTGAGATGTGTGAAATCGCCCAACAAGAAAGTGGCGCGCTCGCGGGCCGTGTAATTGCGAGGAAAAATTGCCAGTACTCCAAATATCGTAAAACGTACGCAATACCACATGGTATTAAATCTCCCAACGAAGCTAAAATTCGAATTAAAGTATTCAAATTACATATTTAAAGCGCTTGTTTTTTGGATTTTATGAAAAATTATGATGAATTTTTAGGTGCGTATTATTTGACTGTTAAATACAAAATTATTTACGTTTAAAAACAAAGATTTCATCGCTTTGTCGGATGCTAAAATAGATTAATATCTTTGTAAAACTAAATATGTCAAGTTGTATGAATCGCGTGAGAAAAATTGTAATTGTGAAAAATCGCTGATTTTATAATTAATTTTACACGGAAGTATTGGTATAATTTTATTTTTTAACATAGATTTATATGCTTTTAATCTAGCGGTTTCGAGGTATACAGTCTGACATAAATCTAGACGAAGGGAAAAGATAAATAAAGAATGTACTTTTTATTTTAATCAAGTAGAGGTTTTTTTATTCCAGTTAGGTACATACAACGATGTGTGTATTATGCGTGATGTCCTGAGAACGATTTTTGGCGAGGTCAACATTATAAAAATACCAGTAGGAGTTACTTTTCAAAACAACTTAACAAAAGATGCAAGACCGATCGTTGATGGCTTTGATTTCAGGAACATAAAGTGGTCGTTTTACTTTTCTATTTAGAAATCGGTAGACAAGCAAGCGAAGTATTGAACGGCGAAAGCAAAAAAAAGAATACGTTAATTTAATTGAGGATAAGGCAGATCGGCATAAACGTCTTAAATGAAATATTATTAGTGTAACATTTTCATAAATAACAGCGAGTAATATCCGGGAGTCAAAATATTAGATTACCCATTTTAAAGAAGATAAACCACAATGCATTATTCTTCGAGCGAGAAGAGTTTACTTAATCCGATGTTTCGGTTCTCGAGAAAGCTTACTAATTTGCAGTGGAAGCATAGTGCATCGCATAAGCCTGAGCTTTAAGTCCACGGGCCTCCCCGGTTCAGTGGAGCGCCGACCTCGCGTGGGCGAGCAGCGAGCACTCCGTCATCTGTCAACAGGGCGTATACGAACGCTTTTTTCCTTTTTAATATACCGAAATCTTGATACATTTTTATTAAGCCGGAATGACAGAATTAAACCGGCACATCGAGGATAAATCTGATGACAGGGTTGAACGAACCCGAGAAATTTATTGTATGTTATAGATTCGAGTCACGCTTCTGGTAGACCGAGACAAATGTTTTTCGAAAAGCGCGTTACAGAAATCTGGCTCGCTAGATAAGTATTTTTCGATGTTATTTTTACAAGAATATTATTTACTGTACATATTTATAAATAAACAATAATACGTTATTTTGTATTCATAATATTATTATAAGCCGTCGAGTTCAAATGAATTAAAAATATAATTGAGGGAATTTGACATATCGCTCACTCCTTTCAAGAACGTCATAAATCAAAAATCGTCAATTTTCAGTTGTGCATGTTTTCGGAATGCTCAGAAAATGTACTATATCCCAGCAAAAGAGGCACATTTTTAACTTAACATTTACCCGCTACAGGGCAGAAAATGTTGTTTTCGCATTTTGAAGAAAAGTATTGTTGAATTATTTTTTTAAATATATTAAATATTTTTCAAATGGAGAAAAAACCTTCAGGTTTTACCTAAAAAGATCTGTTGCACATCAAAAACTTCAACAAGTGGCTTGATATATATTTTAAATAAATTGTGTTATATTTTTAATCTTTAAAAACGTTCTCCTGAAAAATCAAGTTTTTTGATTTATGACGTTCTTGAAAGGAGTGAGCGATATATGTAATATTAAGTTACATATTTTTATAACGATCTTGTTTTTGATTAACAAAAATATTTGTTTTAAATAATAATAAAAAAGTTTAAAAATTTCACATAGAAATTTGTTAACACAAACATGTATATCTTTCGCTATTATTCTCCTCCTATTTTGGGAGCACGTTTTGTTTTCGCGAATGTCTTGCCAGTACAATTACATCAAAGAGATAGTGAATTTGGAGCAAACGTAGAGTAAAGGAGCGATACTTGTCTCTATATATACCCAAATAATAGAATGCCAACAATATCTAACGTTTCATCGACTCCTGCACGATGGCCTACAAACGCCTAAAACCTATGAGAGAAAAAAACATGCAAAATAGATCGAAATGTTGGATATAATACATTTCACGGACACGAGAAATACATCAATGACACTTATCCCAGTAAATTTAGAATCCTAGGAAAGATCGGTACGCTAAATCCATTATTTTTACACACAGATCAGTTCGGAACGAGAAGGGGATCTGTTGTCCCGTGTCACTTGTTTCTGTCGTGGAAGTAAAAATGGGTTACAGCTTACAGCGGGCACCCGAGTGGATTCTTTCGTTCCGGAATACTCATTTGTTAAACCTATATGGCGGATATGCATCACATTATATTGCACCAATTTCTTACCAACTGGTTTTAGTTAGATGGCCTACATAAGAGCGAAATAAAAATACTACAGCACTATTAATTATTCGATACGAATAAATGCCAGATAACTAAAAACTATATACTCTTTGAACGAGCGATTCTCGAGAGGGAAATGTTTTAATTGAGCGTATATTGTAGTTTGTCGGTGTTTGCTACCCGATGAAATAATTCGGCGAATAAATCACCCCATCGGCACATAGCCGACATTATCTTCGATAGTCTGTTCCGCTAATTTAATCGCGGCAAATCTCACTTTGGCTTTGTCTGTCCATTTAATTTAAATATAGGCCTTGCAGCGAGATCTGAGCGGTCGTTCGATTGAACTGGGCAATTCTTAACGAGGCATGTGCACGCTAATAGGACGCGAGTCTATATTGTCTACCGGCCGGAATGCCGATCGGTCATCGACAACTCGCGAGATGTCGCTCGGACGGCCGGAGACTACGATCACCTGGTACGTCACCGAGAACCCATCCATCAATGCGCGCGTATGGATTTTAGGATTACATACTCGTACTTCCTTCTGGAGTGAAGAGCCGCATGCTGGCGCGACTAAACTCGAGCGCAATTTTGTCGGCGAAGCCGGAATTATCGTGTCGACACAACATTGACTCGAATAAATGCATACCGAAAGATAAATATATAGATCGTCGATAATTACAAAATATATTCGTCTTTCGTCTGTACTGAAATAATAGAAGCGAAGTAAACAATAAATCATAGCACATCATAATTTACATAAACAGATCGGAATATTTACATCGGGTATAAACACGACGAACCTTCGCGCGAGCTTCGTAGTAGGAAATATTCGGGCATGTCCATAAAGAAAACACCGAGTTGCGCAAAAGCAAAATGGCCAACACACGGACAGCTGTCAGTTACCTTTTAAACGCGTTAACTTTGTTCCTAAGAGACGCCCGTGCGCGGCGGTATTTCGCCGTTTTTTAAATGATTACTTTTATCATGTATTTAGTTAAGAAACGATTTATTTTCCTAAACAAAAACGTTCAATGGGATTCATTGTGCCTTTTTGGTACTCTATAATACACGTGTGTCACATTATTCTTGAAATATATCGTAATATAAACAAATAAGATCGTAACATAAATAAATCAAAGCACGCATCGTGTGTCACTCTTACCCACTGGCGATGCGTAGCGTCGAGAGTGAGACAGATATAGGGCATGATTATGGCGCGGACTAATTACCGACCGCAAGAAAAATCAGGGATCTGTTGTTTTATTTATCCTTGTGATGTTACAAATTATTAGTCAGATATTTCAACAGATGTCATAAGGCCGAGGATTGACGTATTATTTTATCCAAAGTTCCACACCATGAAAAAATCCCTCCAAGTTGAACTGAGGTTCGAAACTTGGAGCAAAGTGAAAACACAAACGCTTATGTCAGCCGCGTATGGGGCATGTCTTGTAAAAACACAAACGGTTATGCGAGCCGCGTGGATCCGGTTAAGAGGAGTAATAACTTTCTTGGGAAACTGTTCCAGGAATAGACGAACGCCTTATATCTCAACATGGCGCTAATTTAAGACGGTCGCAATCTCCATGCCGTACGGACTAAGATTCCAGATTCCAACATAGCTGGCTACATATTATGACCGCCGCCACAGCTAACTTCACATAGGATGGTTTGTAACACAAAAAAACCTATATCATAATGCGATTTACAATGTATGGAGCGTACATACGAACGTGCCGATCGTAAAGTGTAAGATAATTTCCTCGGAGATATGAGATCAATTCAGATTCAATAGCGAACGCGCGTGTGCTCCGTTTAATATTATATTTAAATTCAAACAAACGAGGTCAGATATATTTTTAGTTACGATATAATATATTGTAATTAATAATAATTAATGCCACTGCATACACGTATCTATTAGTACAATGATACAATATCTACTTTGAAGTATTCAGTCGGCAAATAGTTACTTCCTTTTTTGTAGAATCGTCTCATCGTTTTTTTAAACACTGCACACGTATATACGCAATATATCGTCTAAGTAAAATGTCTTCTTCACAAAGAATCATGATTGATTTGTTTTAAATAAGGTGAGTTTTTCAAAACGAAATTATTGCAGTACCACCTGGAATATACTTTAAACAGAAAATGCTTTCATAATGATCGATTAATCAAGTTTGAAGCAGGAATACCGAAAATGATTGCAATAAAGATTTCAAATGATTTTTCAAAAATCGGAAAATATTAAGTTATATGCAGTAACTGTAAGTAATAACCTCAATCATCAACAATCAAACAATCAAATTATTTTACCGTTCATTTAAGCAGTACACAAAACGAAATATACACTAACTAAAACTAAAATGATCACTTTTATCGGGTTTGAAATATTGCAAAGTCAACTAAATCTGGGTGTAATAAAACAGCGTATCAAAATTTAAAGGAAGGAACGATTTCTGATATCAGTAAGAATGAAAGATAAGATAGTTCATGTCAACAAGACATTAGATTATTATTGATTTGCGGAATCGTATACGGAACGCAATGAATACGAAATAAAATGTGAAAAAGCAATGTTTTTCACCTAGTATTCTGAAGTGTTGTCAACGTATAAAATATGATATCGTATCCTGCTTTGCGCCAAAAGGGGTCTGCTTTGCATCGGGTATGATTTTCGTGAATTTCTTATTTATGAGTTCGGGACAATTATAGTTCACACGCTGTCGTCGAAATAATAAACATGATGATAACAATATTATGCGTGAAAAAATATAATGCAACGGTGCCAAGTAGAATACTCGAATAAAATTCTGAGCTCGATTACCAATAGATTCAACATCAGACAAAACCAGTAATTTCAAGATAATTTGACACTACTTTGGCATCAATAAACTTGTCTTCGTGGGAATAAGATAACGCTGTATCAGTCCAATGCGTCCAATATGCAACATTGTGTGTGATTAAGGGAGAGAGATAAAATAGTAAAAGTCAAAAGTTTGTCGATCTGACCCAAAAAAGGGTCAGCCCTCCCAAGTTTATTCAAAGCTCGAACGACTTATGGCAGTTAGCGCTATAATAACACTAGCAGTTAAACAACATTAAGTGGGCTAAAAGCTAAAACTGTTGACATTTCACAATATGGAATGAATCAAGAGTTTCAATTTAGCCGAAATATCACGCTGCGTGAATCAAAGGACCGGGAAACAGAAATAAAACGCAGTGGACGCTTTCTCCGCGCGACAAACACATCCCCTAATATTTAGGACATTTTAAAAAGCATATAATGAATAAATCAAGATTACGACACATTTCGAAAAACTTATTTCTTTTTCATGTATACAACCAGTTTTTTTTACAATACACACAAAATAATTCACTTGGAAAAACCTTGTATGCTTTGTACAAAAAGGGCATATTTCCTTTTTTACTACTACAATTACAGTAATTACCTTTTCGCATAAGCTCCCGGACAATAACTACGAGAGCGAGATAACCGATACTTACTACTCTCTTAGATTCATCATTTCCAAAAATTACACTTGCTTTAACGATGAAAATTAATTTGCTGTCGTTAGTTTACCGATCTTACAGTTTACATCGTAATACTTGTTCTTACATAGCAAGCTAAAACGACCAACTCATGGGTGTTAGCATAAGGATAAGTGCAGAAAACATCCAATAGAACTAACTGTCCACGGACTACTGGGTGTTGACGCTGACTGGCCACGATGTTTTTCCGCTGACTAGTAGGAGGAAAACCTAAGAAAATCACATTAAATTAATATTTGTTAGAGCTACACCGTGACTTCACCAAACTTTCCAAACATGAGTTTAAAAATGTTTTGAAATTCATAAAATAGCAATAACTACGGGATACCTTTATGGTATGCTGCTATGCAAACTCGAGGTCTAAGGTTCGACTCACACCGTGTTATGAAAAATACACAAATGTGAAGATACGATAGATAAACAATCCTCCGTGAGTTGTATTCAGTATTTGTGCAAAAAGAATTACGCATATTCAAAATGTTACCCTAGACTCGTACCTAAAACGTACAATCAAAGTGCCTTCGTGTACTTCACATTTAAAGTTAACGCTTCATCGTTGTATAAACGATTTTTTCGCTATCGAGGTACCGACATTTAAAAAAATAAATAAATTTTGATAAAGATGATTTTGAAGTTTTCCAGAAATATAAATTTAAAAATGTAGGTATATAAAGATAAAAATTACTACAATATTATATTAACTACATAATGAAATAAAAATTTGAAGACTGTTTTTTTTTAATTTTATTTTGAATGTCATAGAGTTTGCATGTGCATACATTGAAATCCAGAATCAACTGGACACTTCATTTAAAAAATACTTGATTATTATTTATTTTATTCGGCTTTAAATAAATATAACATCAGAATATTTAATAGATTTATATTATCCACTGACACTTCGTGATGGAATTGCATTTTTAATTTATTATTAGATTAAAACCAATATTTTTAGCTTTTCCACTTTTTTATTTGACCAGCGACCGGGATTCGTCGTTACCGACAGTCTGATGATGTCGGTAACGACGAAACCCGGTCGCTGGTCAAATAAAAAAGTGGAAAAGCTAAAAATATGGGTTTTAATCTAATAATAAATTATCAGAATATTTGTTATGAAATAATAAAGTGAGATACGAATAACCATTACAGCAGGTGTTCACAAAACTCGGATTTATCCATAGTTTCGAAATTATAGGAAGAGTAAATTATATTTTTTTTCAACCGAAAAATTGGTTTCTACATTAATCTAAAGAGGTTAAATTAATATAGAAACTTATAAGGCTTATAAAATAAAATTTAAATCCATAAATGAATAAGATACAAAAAAGGGCCATTGGATTTTTTTGTATAGCAATATAAACAAAACGCCGATCCAAAAAACTTACGAGATTACACGTCATTTTATCAACAACAACAACTAAAAGTTACGTATGATTGTTTATGTGACTTTCAAAGTCAGCATATATAAATCTTTTACGTAATTTATGATGAAATTTGAATCAAAATACTATGGAATTCCAAAGGGATAAAAAATATAGGGGTGAAACGATACATATCGGTTAATTTATAAATAAAGATAGTATTTTTTTAACGTTATTAATTTTTTATTAAAGTTGTTTGGGTATTTATATAATTCTGAATCCCACTATGTCCGAAGACCTTTAGAATGTTTTTATTATGCGAAAAACAATTATAATAACACGACAAAACCTTCTAGTTTCAGTCAATCGCAAGACGCGAAAATGGCGATAATTCGATTAACATTTTCCAAGATTCACCGCCGACGCCCGTTCAGCGTGGCGATCGACACGCCGCGAAGCTTGCCAAAAATATTTGCCAAAACAACGTAATACCGCGCGGTTTGGGCATGATCTACACCATAACATGCTGCCCTGGTACCCCGCCCCCGCATTAAATGTATGAATGGAATAAACATATATAAATAGTTACGTGAATGAAAAAATCTCCAATAAACATTTTTAAACGATTGATAAATTGGGTGGTTAAACGGTAGATTTAATATTTATTGCAAAAAAACTAATGGAAAACATAGATCTTTGATAAGATTGTCGGTTGTTTTGACGCCCAGAAGACTTAGAAAATGTCCCGATAGTTAATAAAAATACAGTTAATCATTTTCACAAGCGATGTGAACCATGAAAAAGTTTCGGGATTCGAGACCCCGAAAGATCCTGAATTTTTTTAAACAGTGAAGCGTGAATTCTTCCCTTCCCCCCGTAGACGAGTAAAATTACTCATTTGTACATACAATTCTAAAAAATCACAAATATAATTTTGGGACCCGACGACCATTTTTGTGGTTGTTAATATGTAAATGTCCTAACGAGGTCTCGGGATATTATACAACCCATATCTATACATACCTTTAAAAGTAAAAAAAAAATAAACAATTTTGATCGTTTCAAAGAGGGTTTTTCTTCTATTACTTACTATGTTCAAAATAAAATTAAAATTTTATACCCATAAGTCGTTAAATCTCGTATGTAATGATTATTATTTAAAAGTCAGCGAAATTTAAAGATTATTATGCTTTCCAATACGAATGACATGGTTCTTTGTGAATTATCTTACCTTAATAGGGATGAAGGAGTAAGATGGTCCCGACCCTCAGCAGTGAAGATAGCGACGAAAAATAAGTTTAATGACAACGAAAACGAAAGCTACGACGTAATCTGATTATAAAACGTAATCATAATGAAAATTGCATTAGGATAATCTCGTTGCAAACTAAATATCTGAGAAGAGCTAAATAAATAATAAAAAATACATTATTCAGAATCGACCTTTCCATTCATCGCTTGAAAGGTGTAGTGATGACGCCGGCGTACATAATGCGAGTCGGGAAACGTAGTCTCTATTCATTCCGGCCGAGAATGACGTCATAAGCGTAGAAAATTGCACAAGGACGTATTTCTAAGCGATTAGTAAATACTGAAGAATGTGCCGAATTATTTTTGCCTGCCCTCTCGAGCGAAGTATTGCAATTTTCCAGAAAACGACAAAGATTCTAAAGCAAAAATCAGTGATCAAAAAATGTAATATGCATGTTTATAAATATATCATATTATTTTATATGGTGTATTTACGTACATTTCATCAGAATAGTATATTTATTAACAATAATAAAATGGGCACTCTATTTCAAAAAGCTACAAGCAAAGCAGAGCACGCTAATAGGACTATTTTAGGAAAGTGAATAACGATTCATTTTAAAATAACAGAAAACGGTAAAATAGCATATCCCTGTCATGTCAACTTCTATTTTCCGTAGTTTTTACTGCGATCATCATGTGCATTTGAGATTTTAAAAGTAAGACAATATTTTTATCAAATACTGGCCAGGAATCAAATAAAGGTAAAACAATGACAATTTAACAAAAGTCGACTGTTAAATTGGCGTTTCTGGACCGAATAAAAGCATAGCAAAGGTGCAGAAATCAAAGGTTTTCCAAATTTTTATCTTATTATTGTGCCGCTCTTCGCTTAAGGTTTTCTGCATCCGGTCTAAAACAGCGCCTTAGTTCTACAGTGGAAACCCTTTGTAACCTTTTAAGCCAGGATATACGTCTTTTCCTACGCTGCGTTTACCTTTGACATATACATTAGGTAATAAATAAAATGATTCCACGATGACTCTGATATACAATAATATTTTCGAGTCTCCGATATAAGAGTCGGGTAATACGTCTTCACTACTGTTGTAGCCCTAGAAAGTCAAGAAACTATGGTTACATATAAGACGGTCGATAGTGCGATAACCTAAAGGACCACTACAACTTAGATTCAGAGAGAGAAGAGACGGAAGTGGCAGAACAGTGGTGTTGGAAGGAGATGGGCGAGCGTTAAGTTTAGTTCCAAAAATAACAAAGTCCGGATTATAATCACGCCGTATCGTGACGAAAAGATTCTGTTGGTCGTGTTGGTGCTGTTTCAGACTATTCCGACTCTAGACTTTCTTGTTTGCGGGCCGGGAAATAGTAACATAGGAGTCGAGACTGCACAGTACGGTATGTACGCACGGCACAGGTCCACTATGCGTGTAGACTCGCAACTACATTGTAGTTGTCGACTGCAATTATAGTTATTGGATCAGCACCCGAAAGCATACTCCCGAATATCGCTCAGCAGTCGAATATTACAATTTTCGCAATCTGCGCGTCCATTCGGTGCATCTGTTGTTAGCCGTGGTAGTTTATTAATCCAAAATGAAAGGAGATGACGCGCACATTATGATTTCCAACTTGGCAGTAAATATGCCAATAATATACATAACGTAAGTAAAGTAATTTCATTAATTGATTCGGCAGTCACTTTGTGCTAAAACCTATCCATTTTTAATTAAAGGTTTACTTAGTAAGTAAATGCCAATATTTCTTAAAATCTACTGTGACACATGTTTCGATGCATTACACGTCATTTACGGTTTTTGAAAATGATGCGGAATGCATCGAAACACGTGTCACAGTAGATTATAAGAAATAGTGGTATTTACTAAGTAAAACTTTGATTAAAAATGGTAAGTAAAGTAACTGGCAAGATCTTAAAATAAACATTAAAAAAACGATCAAATTAATCCCAATCGTCTAAATCTATTAATTAATCCTGAATTTAAGTACGTTTATCTGCTTAATTGAATATTGGCATCATCACAAGAGAAGACATTATACAGAAATTACGCTAATTATGTCGCATTCGATTATAACGATACAACAATGTTTTAAAATATAAATACGTTATATTAAACTAAAAATCTTCCATGTCCCAAGGATACAAATCTAACATTTAAACTGAGCTTCACACACGGCGTTTAAAAATGGTGCGGAATGTATCGAAACACGTGTCACAATGGATTTTAAGAAAAAATAGCAATTATCAAGTGAAAATTGAATTAAAAATTGATAGATAAAAACCAGAGTGACTGCCGAATCAAATAAAAATAATAAAATCTTTATATTATATAAGTTTTATCATATTTTGTTTCCTCAATGGCCTTCTGCAATACACACAAGAAACGTACAAATTACACCGGCACGTACGAGTCCCATAGCCATTGCTTAGGTTCTCCTTTTCCTAAGTACTTATCGTTTTCTAATGCCTTCCCCCTGAGCTCCTTCACTTACGGCACACGTATTTAAACAAATATTTTTACTCGTTTATCTAAGAATCTGGAGGGCAGAACTGATCACATTGATTTCGTATGATTAACGAAAAAATCAAAACCCCGTCAATCTGATGCGGTGGCCTATGCACTGTTGGAGGCGGATGTATTTTAAATGAATTATATTATTAGTATATTAACTGCCGATGGACAAAAAAATTGCGATTATTCTCATGCGACGTCATAGCTAGGATCTTGGCGGGTACATATTATTATTGTACAATATGAATACGTGAAGATTTTAGAAATTGCGATATTATCAGTTTTGGATAATGAGGCTGAATAAAAATAATGATAAGGGTGTTATTTTTTTGAGCGGGGTTGAAGAATTCCCACGAGGGTGGCGATTGAATAGTTCGGCGCCGGGCCAAGCAGTGGGCGCCCGACACGCCAGAAGCTGGCACTGAAGAGAGCAGAAGAACAACATCTCACAGAGATCAGAAAAAGTAAGACTGAAAGAAATCGTCACCTCATTAATACAAGGTTGGAGGTGTCGGATATAAATACTCGAAAAATGGACTCCAAACAATAATGCACCTCCCGGTGGCTCGCGACGGCCAAGTACCCGTGAAAATGATTAAACTAGGAAACAAATAGGTCACAGAACAACAACATCTTCTTCTTCGATTAAACGTACGACAGAGTTTGCGTTATCTTATTCCGACATATTGGTTGCAAAAGCGGTACAGAAAGCAATAACAAACTTTTATAAAAGATATACCGCCAGATTGAGAATAATCGATGCGGGTACCTAATAATTTTCACATCAGATTCTTTCTACATCAACCTATATTATGAATACTGTAACTCTTCATACTCTGGCTCAAAGACGGCAGTGAGCGAGATGCGAGATTCGGAATTAATTGACAACACTTGCGATTTGGAAGATATAAACCTACATCATAACCTAAAACTGTCTAGCCAAACATGGTGTCAAGTCCGGCCTTCGGGCCATTACACGGGTCAATTATTCAGACTTAAAAAACGAAAGTTGACTAAAAAATATAAACAAGTATGACTCAGCTTTGCTAACCAAAAGTTTTTAACCATGGATACGTTTTTTTATCTGTAAAAAATATTGATTTTGCTAGTGAAATAAAATAATATGGGAATCTAGCTAAAATATCCATGCATGGCAGCCGAGTGTTCAAAGTATTTATTAATATTATATACCTACATATCTAAATTATTGTCGGTTGTGCCTAGCAAAAAAAGTCAATATTTAAGATAGTTTAGTTTATATTGTTTTGGGTCAAGATTAAAATACTCCATCGTTAGATAAACAAGGGCTGGAATTATACTGAGATGAAAAGATAAACAGTTAACTACTACGTATTGTTAATACCGTTTACCTTTCTTGTGAACTTTTGTTTCTAGCTACTTTGGCACGAGGTCTCGAACAGAATTGACAAGAAGTTATGGTAATCATACCGCAAAGAAACTTCTATTCGAATGAAAGCCAAATTAAACTTATAAAACATTAACATCAGTATGCAATCTATGCACAGGGGTATTAAAATGGAATTACGTAGCGTAGTAAACTTTGACATTATTTCTACTCGAAATATATTTTTTTGTAACATGAACTTTTTGGGAATACTGATCAACAAAAAAAAGTATACCTTCACCCACTGGTACAAAAATGTTTTTTAAACAAATTTGTGTATAAAAAAGGAAACTTGACAGAATTAGGATTCAGATCCACAAACATTAAATGGCTCTTCTGTAAAATTGACGAAACTGAGTGTTGTGGGATAAGGGCAGTTGATATCCATAGGCAAACCAGGACTGTATGTGAAGATATAATCATAAATATAGCTTACATGTTTTTCTTATTACATGAAATTCTCGTGGAAAAATACTTTTTTTAATTTTGTAAATCCAAAAAGTACTGTTTTTTTTTCAAAAAACAGTGATGCAATATAGATTAAACAAATAAGAGATAACAGGGAATGAAGTTATAATCAATATGACTACAATAATTTGGAATAATTTTACGGGCACCGAATGAGAAGTCGATAATCAGAGCGTGCATTAGTGAAGATTAACATCCGATATAATCCAACAAATAAATTATTCATAAATCATACTAGAATACGTGACCTTCTAATGGGTACATATTAAACAGCTCTCGGTAATTATTGTTTTCTATCAACTACGCTGGCTGAGATCATGAATAATTTCCTATTATTTTGTGCATTTTACTGTGCACGTGGCACCGCATCGCGTTACCGGGTGATATTTTATTTTCACGAACGTAGGGTAATTACTTCGAAACTTCATATGTCCAATCCGAGGTATTAAAAGTAACATTTGTAATGTGTAAAAATGATCAATTATTTACTGTATACTGTGTATTGTTGGCTGAGGCAAAGAAGAAAACCCGAGGCCCCGAGAAAGTAAGCGTGTTTGACATTTCTCTACGATTGACGTAAAAATATTAGGGATGGCAGGTACAACATTCACGTTCAAAATATGCTAACAGTTAGACAAAAAAATGTAAACCATTTTAAATTGCTCTGTCCGATTAAGATTATAATTTTTGGATGATCCTTTTTTGAAGGTTTGCAATACAAGTATAATTTAAATAAACAACAACAACAAGAACATAACAAATTACGGAATTAAAACTAGTAAACGAATTCGTTATTAAAAAACAATGAAAAGAATGAAGAGTTATTTGTACATGATACATAATTAATCTAAAAAAAAACATTTCCAGGCTTGTTACCAAAAATGAATACATTACATATAAACGACATATCGCTCACTCCTTTCAAGAACGTCATAAATCAAAATACTTGATTTTTCAGGAGAACGTTTTTAAAGTTTATAAATATAATACAATGTATTAAAAATAAATATCAAACCACTTAATGAACTTTATACTGTGCAACAGATCTTTTTAGGTAAAACCTGAAAGTTTTTTCTCCATTTGAAAAATATTTAGTATATTTAAAAAAATTATTAAACAATACCTTTTCTTCAAAATGCAAAAACAACACTTTCTGCCCTATAGCGGGTAAATATTAAGTTAAAAATATGTCTTTTGCTGGGATATAGTACATTTTCTGGGCATTCCGAAAACATGCACAACTGAAAATTGACGATTTTTGATTTATGACGTTCTTGAAAGGAGTGAGCGATATGGAATTCCCTATTACATTAATGATTCAACTAGTTTGTTAAAGATTCCAAAGTTTTAAATCTGCATTAGTTTTTCAGAAATCAGAACCAAATACATAGTTGACAGAGGTATGTGTGGTCAGCAATACGTCTATCCCGTGGGAGTACCGAGATAACAAACCAAGATGAATTCCTGTGCTCTGTACATTCGAGGATATATAACAATTTTATATCTAAAAACTCTTATTATCAGGACCCTTTCTCTTCTCTAAATATAAATATTTTAACTTAAAAATATTGTGAAAATATATACAAACAATAGAAGATAAAAACAAACTCGGAATATTTACATCCGTTACTGCGTATAAGGAAAATACTAAGGAGGCAAAAAATGTTTATCAAAAAACAAAATGTTAATTTCGATCATTGTAAATGAAATCGGTGTCCACATTAGTTGAAAAGTAAGTATGTACTACAAAACGTATAAACGATTGACATGACCACTAAATACAATTCTCGTTTCTGGGACCTTCTCATAAAGTGCTTATGATTATTTCTAATATTCACAACTTGCTTCAACAAACGATTGATTCAAATCGACAACATTCGCTAAGATCTTTACTATGTTTTTCCGATATTCAATAGTACATCGAACGTCGTTTCTCGTACTGAAAATTGAACTTTTACTCGTAAAGTATTTTTCGAAAGGTATGTGACAATTTTTTACATAGACACTTTAGTATTAGGTCCCAGATCATACAGAGGTATAAAAATGACGTATTACACAAAATACGGTTAATACCTACACTTCATAATGCGTGACATACGTACGTAGCGGAGTGCATATCACAAAACATGGGGGTTATGAAATAAGCTCACGGAAAACACAAAACACACACGCGAGAGTGTTGTTAGTGGTCCAGCACACAGCGCACAAACAACAACAACAAGGGTGAGTCTGCAGCCGGCAGTCGGGCTGGTGCTGGATGCAGGGTACGGGGGTACGGGGTACAGACCGTGGCAGTGCTTGCAACGCTTGGGCTCGGGCTCTCCGGAGCGGTCGCGGACTGGCATGGCGCTCGGCCGGGCCAGGCCGCTCGGGCCCTCACACCTGCCGAACCATCGCGGGCCCGCGACACGCGCAACGAAGGCGAAACTCTCCCATCGGTGACGGTGACGAACATGAAACGATCTACATAACAACGCCCGCTCTCGGTGACGGGAAGTGTCTGGTCGGGGACGTGTCTGACGGCGCTCGCTCGGCGATGTGGCCGCTACTGGCCGCTACTGGCCGCTACTGGCCCCGTGTCCGGGCGGCGCCCTGCCCGCGCCCGCCCCCGCCGGCGCGCTATTCCTGGCCGCCTGACTCACGGCCCGCGCCCGCCGCCAGACGCGGCTCCTGCGGCGCCCCTACGCCCCTCTTCGCCGACCAGCCTCCGAGGGCGACAAGCCCCTTCTAGTCGAATCCGCTCCATCCACCCGGCGCGAGTCGGACTGCACTTGTTCGAATCGAGAGAGAATCCAAGTCCGAAGGAAACCTTCTCCTCCTTTCCAAAAGTTCAAGATACGCCCGACGACATAGAAATAAAGCTGACGTTTACTCCCACACGCACGCCAATCAAAGTTACTTGTAAAACTTAATGAACTTCAAACGTGAACATCGGTAAATACTAGATTACGCAACCCCGGTACCGTTCAGAAGAAAAAAGAAGACAGTGTGTCAGTCACCCTAAATGACGAGTGCTAAATAGACCGGCGAGTCACTTTTAAACGGTGACATCGGAAACGAATTTATAAAACCATAAAGTATATAACCTCTTCGGCATAAAGAATTCGGAAAGCAAGAAGTGGCGTCATTCTATTCGTAACAATTGATAATAAAATGAGGTGAAAAGATGAAACAAGTTTCTCATATTAAAAGAATATGAAAAAATGTCTTAAGTGACGGAGAACATTAATTCCAAGTATGAGAAATAGGGTCAGTATAAAAATAGGTTAGAAGATATGCGGAAATGGTGACTCAAAGTGGAATTTGTCACCAACCGGACGATTTCAGATGTAGAAGACCAAACATCGCTCGATGCCCATAAACAATAGATAAACAGTCCGAGCTGCAACAGGAACGCTACGAGTCCCGGGTTTATAGCCGCGACCGCGTTATGTGTCTACGCGCATTTCCTGGTTGTTACTTGTTGCAACTCGGCGAATCCTTTCTCCGCGCTGACCACGCAAATAACATTATACAAGTGCAACATCTCACACAAGTAGGTGAGAATGTCATAACTCACAACACAAAATAAGGATGAGTAGACACACACACAACCGGGGATCGCATACCAAACTGTGATCATGATGTGTTGTATCAAATACAAGTCGTTAAAATTAATACTAAAAAATAGCTTCATATACGTATATTTTATCTAAATACATTATTTTTACTTCTAAAAAAACTTCATAAAAATGGAGAAATCAAAAACGATTTCATTTTTATTTAGTAGATGAATATTTATTTAATCACTTAGTTAACGTTGTCACTTAGTTGTCGTACATACGACCAGAGCCGTCTAATGGTCAATAACATACAGTCGTATGATATCCACAAATCCTGTTAATATTTGACCTTTCAACAAAAAGTCGAAAAAAAATTACCGCTCTGTAAATCTATAAAAAAAACTACCCTTTTTTGCATTTAACCAAAATTTAAACGACAAGAAATTTTATATAACTTTGTAATTCTTGTGCTATTGCTTGTTCAAAAACGTCGCATCGATAGTTGTTTGTTGTTGATGTTATTAATGCAAACCATTGGTTTAACGTTGATCGATTCCTGACGGATAAAAGACGAAAAAAATATTTGCACATTCCATACCCATTTAAAAATTATTTTTTATGTCACATTGACAGTCGAAGACGTGTAATATGACACAGTTTTAAAAAAATCTACAACCATTTTCAAAGAATAGGCACATGAAACGTTTTTCTGAACGAAATTTATAAATCAATTATTATTTTTAATAAAATACAGCCAAACGATAAATGCTAAACTTATAAAACATTGTTTTTTAAGCTGTATAACATCCTTAAAAACATTTACAATTCGTTTGCAATTAACTGTAAAACATGGAATTGGAATTTTGGCATTATGCCCATCAATAAATTTATCGTTTCGTTTTTTTTTCTTTCTATAATCACAATCAAAGCTTTGCTGCCACAGCTCGTCACGGTGCAATCATTTAACTCGGAGAAAATTCATATAAATCTCCTTAACAACTATAAAAATCGAGATAAAATAATTAATATAAAAAGGCAAATTAAGAATGCGGAAATAAAGAAAAAAATATAAACGGACCTCGGTAGACTAAGGTTAAATGATATTTCTTTACCAAGAACTACAAAATTTAAGCAAAATGTTAGTTATGTTTGTATATCACCACACCATGATATTAGTTTTAACGATTTCGAGATGTACCCGTCTCTTCGTCAGGACAATCACCACAGCATGCGAGTAACAAGCGCGATATACCACAAGCATAGTAATATTTAGACGCTTACACCCATACAGAATATTAATCACACGCGTCATTAGTCGGACCGACGATCAACACGGGAAAAAATCTTTCGCTAGGCAGTAAAGAGGCTAAGAATTGATTTCCCGCTAAACGAACATTATCTCGCGATTTATGAGTAAATATACAGTATCTACTCAATGAATTAGGGCCACGCAGAATTTCGCGCAATTTCTCAATTCAAACAGGAATAACTCAGAGAAAACCTTGAATAAAACAACATTGAATTTTATTTACACATGAACACTTTATTACGCTTAAATTATGCATATATTTTCATATAAATATAGTTAGTATTTAGTATTTCCACCTTTGGCAGAAATAACTGCCTCAATTCTTTTTGGCATACTTAAAATGCACTGTTTTATCATGTTTTTTATTTCTTCGTCTTCTGACCAAATTTTTTGAATATTTTTTTTTACACAGTCTACTGTCGGATTTGGAAATGAGTATACCTTATTTTTAACATGCTCCATACGTTTTCTATAGGATTAAGGTCCGGAGAATTTCCAGGCCAGGGGAGCAAAGGCAGATTTTTGTTAGACAAAGATTTTATTATTGATTTAGCCCGGTGGCAAGGTGCCCCATCCTGCATGAAGGTGTATGGACCTTCTGTTGGGTCGAGTGTATGGTAGAAGGGCAATAAAATTCGTTCGAGGACCTGCTTATAGGAATTTTGGTTCATTGTTCCTTCCACGAAAAACAACGGCCCAGGTAAATTGTTAATAATACATGACCATATCATTGTTGCAGGGGGGTGTTTGATAACTTTTACCACACAGGCCTCATTGTAACGTTCCATTGGTGTTCTCCTGACGAATCGACGGCTCTCTGTCACGGCTTCTAACCGGCACTCATCATTAAAGATGACCTGAAAAATAATGAAAATTTAAGTTTAATTCAAATATATAAGTTTATTTACTAAAATGATATGTTGAAAATTAAATTTAAATAAATACCTTTTTCCAATCATCTACCGAGTAATTTCGATGTAGCCTGGCCCATTTTAATCGATCCGCTTTCATTCGTGGTGTCAATTTTGGTACTTTTACAGGGCGCCTGCATTTCAGATTTACTTCGTAAAGACGTCGCCTCAGTGTTGATACCGATATATTTATACCCTCTTCTTCCAATTTTGTTTTTAATGTTTTGCTGATGCACTACGGTTTTCTAAGGCACTTTGAACGATTTTTCGATCAGTCCTCGGTGTTGTTTTTCTAATCCTACGACAGTTCTTTCGCCGATTGCTGGTGGCGGGTGACTGATTTTTTATTGATTTTGAAATTCTGTCCACTGTTTGACGAGAAACGTTTTCTTTTTTTGAAATTTCTCTATTAGATAGTATTCCTAATTTCAGTAGCACTATAACACTAGACTTTTTTTTCTCAGAAATGTCTCTACTTTTTCCCATTTTGTCCTTTTCAAAAAAAATACTTGTGTTTACAAAAAAAAATTATACTATATGAACTAAAATTAAAAATTAAGTTTTTTTCACAAGACACGATAACTATATAACCTCTCTGAACAAAACAACAGCCAGAACTCAAGAAACTTCACTAATTAATGAGATAGGACTATTTTTTGAACTTTCAACTATCTGTCTACCTGTGCTAATTAGGGACCTTTCTCAGAAAAAGGGTTTGAAATTTTGCAAAGGCTTAAATAATCCAGGTATATTTTACATATTATTGAAGGTAATATACATGATATTAGATGTCAATAGAAAACTTAAAGTATTTATGTAAAATAAATATAATAATCCAAAAGATTTCAGAGTATTCAAAAAAATAATGGGTGGCCCTAATTCATTGAGTAGATACTGTATTAAACAAATTCAACGAAAAATTGTGCCAGTTAGGAAATCTATATTATGTCACAGAATCGAACTGCGTGGGTAAATCCCAGAGTAATGCCCTTTTTTATTAAAACAAGATACAAAAAACGATTTCGGCCGGTAGAAAGATTTTCTCTGGGGACAGCTTCACGCAATTGGCTGTCGACGGGTCGGTTTTATTTTTGTAATGAGGGGTGTCAAAACACAGCATTCGAAACGTAGAAAAATGTATAGGGAAATTAAGAAACCATGTATGAAAACGATATAAAGGTACTTCGAATTTCTGGTGCTTGTTTCTTTGCTTATATATATATATATATATATATATATATATATATATATATATATATATATATATATATATATATATATATATATATATATATATATATATATATATATATATATATATATATATATATATATATATATATATATATATATATATATATATATATATATATATATATATATATATATATATATATATATATATATATATATATATATATATATATATATATATATATATATATATATATATATATATATATATATATATATATATATATATATATATATATATATATATATATATATATATATATATATATATATATATTACATATATATATATATATATATATATATATATATATATATATGTATATATATATATATATATATATATATATATATATATATATATATATATATATATATATATATATATATATATATTGGGTTGATGCAAAAGTTTTGACCGTTTTTTACATATATTTTTTTAATATTTTTTTTTCTTGTGTATTATTTATTTAATAAATTATATAATTTCCATCAGTTCTTATAACCTTCTCCCATCTTTCTATCAACTTATTAATACCAGTAGTATAAAATTCCGTGGATTTTGATGCGAAAAATGAAGTAAGGGATGTTTTTACCTGCTCTATTGAATAATTTTTTTCATCATTTAATTTTTTTGCAGTGATCGGAATAAATAAAATTCAGAAAGAGCAAGATCTGGAGAATACAGTGGATGCTTGATAACATCCCAATTTAACTCATTTAGCTTGTGTTGGGTCATCATAGCCACATGTGGTCGCGCGTTGTCGTGATGAAACACTGCCCCTTTTCTGTTTACCAATTCTGGTCTATCCTTTTGAAGGACCATGTTCAATTTGGATAAATGCTGACAATATCGTTCTGCTGTACTTGTCTTATCGTGTTCCAAGAGTTCAAATTACACAATACCCTTATTATCCCACCAAACACAAAGTATAACTTTTTTTTATGGATTTCGGCCTTCGAAGTTGTTAATGGGGCTTGTCCAGGTACAGTCCAATGTCTTTTTCTTGTCACGTTGTTGTACACGACCCATTTTTCATCTCCCGTCACCAAACGATGCAAAAAAGGTTCATGTTTTTGTCTCGCACTCAAAGCAACGCGCGTTGAAACACGATCCAATAAATTGGCAGCCGACAATTGATGAGGTATCCAAACGTCGTACCGCGAAACCATTTCCATACGCTTCAAATGCGATTGTTTGGTTGACTCCCATCATTGACACAATCTCTCTGATGGTTAGACGTGGATTGGTGTCAATTATGACTTTTAATTCGTCTTCATCAGACTTCAATGGCCGCCCGGTACGTGGTTTATCAATGAGTGAAAAATCTCCAGATCGGAATTTTGCAAACCATCTTCGTACCTGTCGAACTTTGATGACATCTGCTCCGTACACTTCACAAATGTTTTTGGTTGCCACACTCGCGGTATTGTCTTTACGGAATTCATAAAGTAAACAATGACGTAAATGCACTTTATCGAACGACATTTTGAAAAAATACAAGGGGTTATTACTGAACTCTGGCCATGCCAAAACTGAATAGAAAGTAGAGGGAAAGCATCCTTTATACAATGGAATCATAAAAAAAGAAGATACTATTCACATAATTTATGAAAAAAAAAATTTTTACCTGGGATCATAAAAAACGGTCATTACTTTTGCATCAACCCAATATATATATATATATATATATATATATATATATATATATATATATGTATATGTATATGTATATGTATATGTATATGTATATGTATATGTATATGTATATGTATATGTATATGTATATATGTATATGTGTATATGTGTATATGTGTATATGTGTATATGTGTATATGTGTATATGTGTATATGTGTATATGTGTATATGTGTATATGTGTATATGTGTATATGTGTATATGTGTATATGTGTATATGTGTATATGTGTATATGTGTATATGTGTATATGTGTATATGTGTATATGTGTATATGTGTATATGTGTATATGTGTATATGTGTATATGTGTATATGTGTATATGTGTATATGTGTATATGTGTATATGTGTATATGTGTATATGTGTATATGTGTATATGTGTATATGTGTATATGTGTATATGTGTATATGTGTATATGTGTATATGTGTATATGTGTATATGTGTATATGTGTATATGTGTATATGTATATATGTATATATGTATATATATATATATATATATATATATATATATATATATATATATATATATATATATATATATATATATATATATATATATATAATAAATGCAAATATGTCTGCCAAGAAACAGCATGAGATATTCAAATAACTGTCATCGTCAAATGCAATACATAATTTGACGTATTTACTATTCAAAATAAGATATGTGAATTAATAAGAATTAAGGAGCTAGGCTGACGGAAGTGTCCTGACGTGACAAGCGCGATAAGCGTCGGAGCAACCTAATGCTTAGTTGGTACTCGAACAATTATCGTGTTACTTAATACTGCGCATTGCATAATAAGGGGTGGATTACATTACCGATTGGGCTAACTAGGTAATAAATACGTGATGGATAAATCAATTTATGGACCACGTAGTTCGTTAAAATTTCACGAAAGGATAAACAACATAGTGACTACCAGTCGAAGTGGTTAAGGATATTTATTACTTAACACTGTCATACAACTATACACGTTTAATTGTAATAAAAATGAAAAAGTGGATTTTTTCAATTCTCTTCAAGGTATTCTATGAAATAAAATAAGAAACAAAAAACAATTGCAAACGTTTTTCCTAAGTGGGAAATAGTGTCTTATTATTTTATATACCCAGAAAAGTCTAAGTTTTGCTGCATCATATGCCAAGGAGTTTTAGATCCCATTTTACAATACCGCTGTTTACATGTGATGCAAGCCGTGTGCTACACTCCACGCAAAAATCCACTTTGGATTGAGAAATATCAAACCGTCATTCGATCAATCTCATTTCAAAGTTCCCATGGAACGGAGAAAATTAAGATCGGAATGCAATATTTTTACGTCACGAAATGTAAACACATAAACACACCCATTATATTTTCCACTAAGTCCCATTAAGAGACGCCGTCGGCTTAATAGGACACATTCCACGAATCGAACGCTAAAATAATGTTAAAATTAGATTACGGCATTATGTATAAGGCGGAATCTCTCGCTCACAAAAACATGAGAAATGTAAAACAATGGAGAATAATATGGGAGAAGGATAAGTTTCTTGCCAACTAATAAAATAAACTGTAGCAGACTAGATAATATCCACGTGAATTATGTCCCGTTTATTTTTACACGATATGCATGTTAAAAAAAATATACGATCTTGGCAACACTATTCGATGTTTGTAAGCTTAGGCAAATGCTGAGAAAGTCATTCCATTTTTTTTATTCGCATTGCGTCCAAAATAGAAAAAGAAACACATAAAGCAAAGATTATTAAAAGCGAAATTTATGCAACAAAAAAAAAGCAAGGACAAGTCATAATTCAGAAAAAGCAGCTTTATATCGTTTGAGCTTTCGGTATAATAAAATTAAACACATACGCGAGTGGTTTATTTTAGACATCAATAAGGCATTATACTGTGTGAAATATTTCATATCAATTGGAATATTGCATAACGATGTTCTATTCATTAACATTTTTCTAATTTATCGAGCGCGGTAGTTTTCTTTAGTAAAAATTCCGGAAGCATATCTACGCAGAATCTGTACATAACGACACCAGTATATTGTAAGTATTGGGTTGATGCAAAAGTAATGACCGTTTTTTATGATCCCAGGTAAAAAAAAATTTTTTTCATAAATTATGAATAGTATCTTCTTTTTTATGATTCCATTGTATAAAGGATGCTTTTCCTCTACTTTCTATTCAGTTTTGGCCTAGCCAGAGTACAGTAATGACCCCTTGTATTTTTTCAAAATGTCGCTCGATAAAGTGCATTTACGTCATTGTTTACTTTATGAATTCCGTAAAGACAATACCGCGAGTGTGGCAACCAAAAACATTTGTGAAGTGTATGGAGCAGATGTCATCAAAGTTCGACAGGTACGAAGATGGTTTACAAAATTCCTATCTGGAGATTTTTCACTCATTGATAAACCACGTACCGGGCGGCTATTGAAGTCTGATGACTACAAGTTAAAAGTCATAATTGACACCAATCCACGTCTAACCATCAGGGAGATTGTGTCAATGATGGGAGTCAACCAAACAATCGTATTAAGACATTTGAAGCGTATGGAAATGGTTTCGCGGTACGACGTTTGGATACCTCATCAATTGTCGGCTGCCAATTTATTGGATCGTGTTTCAACGTGCGTTGCTTTGAGTGCGAGACAAAAACATGAACCTTTTTTGCATCGTTTGGTGACGAGAAATGAGAAACGGGTCGTGTACAACAACGTGACAAGAAAAAGACATTGGGCTATACCTGGATAAGCCCCATTTACAACATCGAAGGCCGAAATCCATAAAAAAAGTTATACTTTGTGTTTGGTGGGATAATAAGGGTATTGTGTATTTTGAACTCTTGGAACATGATCAGACAAGTTAAGCAGAACAATATTGTCGGCAATTATCCAAATTGAACATGGACCTTCAAAAGGATAGACCAGAATTGGTAAACAGAAAAGGGGTAGTGTTTCATCACGACAACGCGCGACCACATGTGGCTATGATGACCCAACACAAGCTAAATGAGTTAAATTGGGATATTATCAAGCATCCACCGTATTCTCCAGATCTTGTTCTTTCTGATTTTTATTTATTCCGATCACTGCAAAAAAAATTAAATGATGAAAAAAATTATACAATAGAGCAGGTTAAAACATCCCTTACTTCATTTTTCGCATCAAAATCCACGGATTTTTTTACTACTGGTATTAATAAGTTGATAGAGAGATGGGAGAAGGTTATAAGAACTAATGGAAATTAAATAATTTATTAAATAAATAATACATTTAAAAAAAAAAAATAATAATTGTATGTAAAAAACGGTCAAAACTTTTGCATCAACCCAATATAATCAAAGCTATAGTGAATGAAAAATATCAACATGAAACGGTTAAAAGCAGACTGTAAAGAGAAATTCATATGAATATATCTACCGTTCCTCCGCTATTGCGCTATGTGTAGGAGATGCGAACAATTCCAATCTGATGAGAAAATAAAAACAAAATTATAAGATATAAATTCTAAAAGATGATCTCCTCCGTTGTGGTGCACCACTGCAAACCACGTTTGACTACTACAAATAAGGTGGAAATACCATAATGGAACAAAATTAGATAAGCACACGCCCCTTCTTGTCGCTAAGCACCATTCCGATGTAGTATCCTGTGTACGATTAGATATTAGAAGAACAATAATAAACTGATAAATGTTAAAACTTTCAACAGTGACTGGTGTTTTACTCTATCTGAACTGCACATAAATTTTCATCACAAAATGGAGAGTAAAAAAAGTTTAAATGTTAATGATTTTTTTTAATCCAGCCATTATTTACAATATATTGCTTCTTAAGTGTTTCTGAGCGCGATTTAGGCGAAACGGAATGTTCTAAAATATTAAAATAATTTCAGCTAATGTACTTTCCGAGTTACTTATATATCTCTCCTGACAAGCTAGCCCACTGCAGGGAACGAGCGCTGTGTATATTTTTTCTATGTTGACTAGCGCCACAAGCATACCGCGTTGGATTCACATTTCTAATTTCAAGATACAATTTTTTTGCCGTCGGATATCCCCTACACATTTTTATGCTCAGTGCCTTGTACTGTTTCTTTTTTTGTATAGTGGCCCGGGATTTTCGATGACTTAAATGTTTATGAATATTTTTATACCATAAACAATGTTTATGGTATAAAAATATTCATGATTAGGAAGTAAAGAGATGAAACCACAGATTTCAAATGAAAACCAAAAACGATTTTTGTTCGACTCGAAAATACCAAAATTAAAATTTAAAAAACTACTTTTATTTATATAAAACTAATACTAAAAATACATTTAATTTTTTTTAAATACTAAGAATATCAGCTCGTTAATTATTAATATGGAGCACTACAAAGCAAATGGCGCTTAGATTTATAATAATTACTGAATTAATTATATCACAACGTTTTCTTAAACAGTTGGGCGCGATTCCAGAGATAAAGTATGTCACAAAAAAATGAAAGCCAAATCGCCTTTTCTTATTTATTTCTTCCTTGTGTTCCACGCGATTTATGAGTTGATTTAGCTTTATGATTTATCTGACAGAGCACTGTATACTGTATCCATCCATCATGCCAACAGATCTCCTGAAGAAGTTTTTTAAATTCCCTCCTGTACAATAAAATACTTTTATATGAATCCTTTTGCAGCGAATCTACATTATGCAAGAAAAAGTTTTTTTTTAATATTAACTTTTTACGCATTTTTTATATCATTCGAATATACGATAATAATATAGGAGTTTTTTAAACCTCTCACATTCGCATCCCAAAATTAAATTAACTTTTACTCTTAAAAAACATTAAGCATGTAACAGTCTTATCTTTTACTTTTATCTTACTAAAAAAGACTTCATTTATCATATCATCAAAGTACTTTTTTAAAACATTTCTAATTTATTTTTAAAAAATCATAATAATTTGAAAGTATCTAAGTCCTCCCTTATGATCCATCCAAGAATGTACAGAGCACCGGATTATAACGTAAATTACATGCAATCAATGTTATCGGTTTTTAGCTTCAGATATGTCATGTCTCACCAGAGATGTATATAAAAATAACAAAGAAAACATAAAATAAAATTTATATTGACCCAGTATAACACATAAAACACTGTGCATTGCAGCGAAACGTGCGAACCAATAATAATAATAATAAATGTATATAGATAAACAATAAATAATTTTTATCCTTCGAGGGGTAAATTCGGCTTTTGAGTACAATCAAATAAAAAATATTTAAATAATCAACTACTCCAATTTCAAGTACATCCGTAAGTATATTAAAATAATATTTCAGGAGTCACCTAATGGGGGAAAATAAATTCAAACCTGTGGTCAGAGAAAGAAAGCTATTTACTAAACTAAGTTCTCCACATAATTTATTATTAGATTAAAACCAATATTTTTAGCTTTTCCACTTTTTTATTTGACCAGCGACCGGGTTTCGTCGTTACCGACATCATCAGACTGGTCTGATGATGTCGGTAACCGACATCAACAGACCAGTCTGATGATGTCGGTAACGACGAAACCCGGTCGCTGGTCAAATAAAAAAGTGGAAAAGCTAAAAATATTGGTTTTAATCTAATAATAAATTAAAAATGCAATTCCATCACGAAGTGTCAGTGGATAATATAAATCTATTAAATAAGTTCTCCACAGACGGCATTTCCAGCTGAGATTTCGAATGCGATTGTAACCACACTTTCGAAAACTGAGGGATAATATTTCAACACTAGACAGAATGGTCACCGTTATACAGTAAAAGTGATTGCTTAAGCCAGTCAATGTCATGTTGTAGGCCCTTTGAATGCTCAGACTTCCATATACCCTTCGCATAAAAATATGTTTATTTTCTGACAAAACACTTACCGTAGAACTACTCGAACTTTGATGTATTACTTGAGCCCAGTACAAAAAAAAATTAGATCTGTATTTGGTCTACAATAATGAACGTATCGACATGATTCAATGTTTCTCTGACAGGTGACACTTATTGTCACGATACATTCATTATTGTAGACCAAATACAGATTTAAATCTCTTTTTTCCACTGGGCTCAAGTAACACATCAAAGTTCAAGTAGCCTCGTTCTAAGGTACCTCTCACAATATATCTTTAAAAATAGGGAATCATTTTTATGAACCTTATCACAATAAAGAGTGCCCAGCTAAATATTTAATTAATCAAATATATTACTTATTTAAGTGTAGAGACGTCGTTAGGTGGAGAAGATAACGAAGACAATGGTATGCGCATGTGAAGAGAATAAAACCATCTAGACTCCCCCACATTGCACTGCACGCCCAACTCCAAGATAGACCGACTCCGGGGCATACCACTAAAGAGATGAATTTACTGTCGGAAATCAACATCGCAGTAGGCTAATCCCTTTTAAAAACAGGCTACAAGGCTCACACTAAGCAGAAGAAGAAGTGTAGAGAAAACCATTTGTAAAGGATTTTTTTTTTAAAAAACACCGAAAACAGACCTTTATACGCACCCGATGATGGTGCTTACAAAGGATTAAACTTATGGAGTGTCACAATTCCATGACGGTAAGTTGGAGGAAATATTAAATAAAGATGAAAGTAAATTACATACACTCAATATTATCAGTTTTCAGTTTCAGATTTGTTATGTCTCTATGTTATGTGTTCTAGAGAACTATTTATTTGGACCCCCCTAGAAATTGACTGCGGAACATACACAGCACTCAAACTCACTACTATCCATAATACAAGTACTATGGAGGCGGACGATAAAAATCGACTATACATAAACTACATTAAAAGAATAGTACTAAATCAAATAATAAAACTTACGGCAGTCATGACTGATTCTTAAATAATATCTGTTGAGCTAAATTTAATGCATAATGAATAGTTGAACATAAAGTTATTTATTTGCAAAAATATTAGGGTAATAAAAACGGTTACTTTTGTCAAAAATCCTCTACAGCTTGTATTTATAACTAGTGGAACGATCATACTTACCTTGGTTAATCAAAATTGTGAAAAAATATTACTTACACCGTCTACAAAGACCTGTTATAACGAAGACCTGTTAACTACTGTTATATAAAGAATTTTCAATTTAAAAACTATAATTTATATTCATCAACAATCTTTCAAATGTGATATATTACCAAAATAACATATTTAATATTGAGACATTGTAAAGCAATGTCATTGTGATCATAAGATAAATGATAATGTGGTCAATGTACGCTTCGGATGAGCATCCAGGTAATATTAGACTAATTGCTTACTAAAAGCATACTGATTTTAGATCCCTTCGATTCCTCTATGAATAGCAATAAATCTTAAAAAGCTTATTTATCAACACCAAGAAGGCCATGTAACGGTGTAGGATTCAACTTTAGTACACTACCTGAAAAATATGAAATTAATCATTGAAAAAAAAACACAAGACTTCTGAACAATCCACAACATAACCCAGAAAAATGCAACCAGCATGCAAATAGAGGTACAAACATAAAATCTAGGGAAACTAACCACTTAAGCCTTTTTATTATATTATCACAATGTGATTTATTTTGTTTTATCTAGAAAAAGTACAGAAAATATAAATTAAAACACTGGTTAAAACAACAACAAAAAATCCCCTAAAGGTTCCATAATTAGAATAAGCATATAAGAAGTGAAGTTTAGTTAGAAATAATAGTTATGATATTTACACAGATAGGAAATATGAATAAGATTCACAGTAAAATTACATAAATATATTGCCAAAGAAACATTTAACATACTTATATACAAAATAATTTACATCGGCAAACTTTAAATTTGACAGTAATACAAATCTTGTTTTTTAATTATTAAAAAAATAATATAAATAGGTCCTTTCGTCCAAATGATTATTATAAATCTTTTTGCAGTGGGGAGTGATCAAATATTAATTAATAATCATTCTTTAAAGTATGTTATACATCCGTGTGAACGTTTTTTTTAAGCTTTATTATTTGTCGATTCGGTATTAACTTTGTGGAATGAAAGGATAAATTGAATTAAAAAATAAAACGCTTGTATAAGACCACCTTTTGAGTTTATTAATGTAACTTTTCATATTGGGGTTATTTTAATCTTTTATGATGATATTTCATTGTAGTAATTTGATAAGTATATATTTTATTGGATTATAAGAAATAAAATTGTAATAAAGTTTTCTTCTATGACATATTAGAGAAATTTTCTGTGTATAATCGATACAATACATAATCTAATTAGCTCACATTATAATCAATTTAAGATTGTTGGTAAATTACCATTCACATTTGCTAACTTGGTAATTGAAAATATAAGTATATATTGTTATTATTGTAAAAACAATGAAAATAAGTCATTTCACTATATTTATAAACATGGGTAACACGAGACATGAAGTCATGGTTTAAAATAAATATTGTTTATACGTTTGTCTAGCAAACTAATTGACTTGTGCAAATAATCAATTCTTGACATAACCACAAACATGTCTGGGAAAACCGTACAGAACACGATATTACTATAGCAAAATGTGTTACATAGATTCAAACGGATAAAATACAACGCTTGGGATTTACGGTAATTAAAAATTGAAACAGCTTAATGTAAATAAACCGCTACGTCATAAAATTAATAAGATCAAAAAATAATAAAGACCTTTTGAAACGTCAGATTTAAAATGGTAAACCTAAATAATTCGTCTAGCTAAAGGCAGTCAATCACAATTAACTGTTAATATTTGAATACAGGGCGATAAAATAGGGAAAATAACATTGTTTATTAGATTTAAAAGAAATGACAATTGTCAGCTGCAAATAGAAGTCTAGTGGGCGTACAATTGAAAATACGACACAAAAATACTCACATTGAAATTCTCCAAAGCAGTCCCGAGAGACCGTAATCACTTTTTTTATACGAATAATATAAAAAAAATTTAGTTTGTTACACTCGTGGAACGATAAAATAAAATTTCTAGTTCAAAGCGACTTGAAAACAAACCGTGGATAACAGGCACGGCCATTTTTTGCAGGTTAGGCAACGTTTACGAAAAGTGACGTTCCGTTAGATTATTTTTTCTAATGCTGCATTTACATCTAGAAATCATGGTACCTACGTAAGAATTATTCACCGTTCACGGGGCCTGCTGAACTTTTAAAAAATGCAAACTTTTTACTTATCATTATGTGATGATTTCATTATAATAATTTTTGAACAATTTTGCTTTTCAAAATTTGTTTTTACAGTAAAAGATTTTTTTTATGCATGCATTACTGACATCTGCAAGGAAATAATTTCACGTCGTGAATAACTTCAAACTCCTTTCACGCAATTTGAATACTAAATACGATCGATAGATGGCAGTATAAGACATAAAACCTTGGATATGAGATTATTTAAATGAACCATTCCCGTATCTAATTATTTGATTAATCCATTCATTTGATTTATTATACATTAATTCAAAGTTATAACTGAATGAGCCCAGAGTGACATTAGGCCAAATATATTCTTCCTCCCCCAAACCCCAATAGAAAACAATGGTAGATTCTGATATAAAATAATAATTTAAAGAAAAAAACAACAACAAAATTAGGCACTATAAATGAAATTTCATTACCTTCTGTCCTTAACTCAACCCACCTAACATAATTGATACATTTGTAGGACTGCGATTCCCTTCGTAACGTGATTACATACTAAACCTTGGATCGAGTTGGATCTAACGCTATTTCTGGAAATGTATAACTGTCGATTTTTTTCCAATCCACAGCCTTCATGCACAGAGGAATTTACGCAAAACTGACATCCGATGCAAAAAGGTTATGCATACCACCTTTCACTAAATCTAATCTTTATTTACAATTCTAATATACAAAACACAATATCTTCATTCAAATATACAAAGCGAAAAAATCTGCACCGATAAATTTTAAGAGGTACTTTCGTGAAATTAATAGATCGAAGATGGGCACCATTAAATTTGGTCAGCTGGATTTTGAGCGTGCTATAGGTAATCGTAATGACCAATGTGAGATAGCTAGATTATTTCACATTCAGTTTTATAATTTCGCAAGTAATGTATACACCTACCTTTATATGCAAATTCGGATGGACCATATGGGGATCAAAATGTAAGTACCTACATCATTATAATTTTACATGGAGGTGCGTACAATATCATCTTCAAAACTAGAAGTTCTTGCCCGATTCAATTGATTGGAGATGTACCATACACATATGTATATTGACAAATGTGGATACATATGTATATATATATATATATATATATATATATATATATATATATATATATATATATATATATATATATATATATATATATATATATATATATATATATATATATATATATATATATATATATATATATATATATATATATATATATATATATATATATATATATATATATATATATATATATATATATATATATATATATATATATATATATATATATATATATATATATATATATATATATATATATATATATATATATATATATATATATATATATATATATATATATATATATATATATATATATATATATATATATATATATATATATATATATATATATATATATATATATATATATATATATATATATATATATATATATATATATATATATATATATATATATATATATATATATATATATATATATATATATATATATATATATATATATATATATATATATATATATATATATATATATATATATATATATATATATATATATATATATATATATATATATATATATATATATATATATATATATATATATATATATATATATATATATATATATATATATATATATATATATATATATATATATATATATATATATATATATATATATATATATATATATATATATATATATATATATATATATATATATATATATATATATATATATATATATATATATATATATATATATATATATATATATATATATATATATATATATATATATATATATATATATATATATATATATATATATATATATATATATATATATATATATATATATATATATATATATATATATATATATATATATATATATATATATATATATATATATATATATATATATATATATATATATATATATATATATATATATATATATATATATATATATATATATATATATATATATATATATATATATATATATATATATATATATATATATATATATATAGTATATATAGAGATAAAAACTTAATTACACGGTGAGGTGATTGTTTGAATACACAATAATAACTTAATTTGATTTGAATAAAGTAAAAACTTGCGGGCGTTCAGTACACTATTTTGTTTGCATATACCAATCTATAATGTATAAATATAGGTGCAAAGTGAGTACACGCACGGAAATAATGTAGAATACGTTACAAATGAAGTACTAAATCAAACTGAAACTAAACTAAATCTACTGAAATCAAAAACATTCTCCATAAGTCTCTAGTGTTCACTAAGGTGCACGGCTGCTAAAATTTTATCAGCGCATCACTGCTTATTTTTTTGTGTGCAAGAAAGATCTTTCCCAAATTATTTCATACTCTGGGAGACGCCTGATAACGTGGTTTTCAATTTACGTGAAGGTTTTCATTTTAGCAGTTGATTTATACACAATATTTCAGATGCGTCCAAATCCTTGTTCACAAACTAGGTTTTGCCACTTATATTTTTATTTTGTTATTTTTACATTTTACATAAATGTAAAAATCAATTCTAAGTGGAGAAACCCAGATTTGTAAACAAATATTTGGACTCATTCAAAATGTTGTAAATATTTGGCATTGTTTTCAATCAATGTTTAATTATCTATTACATGATATTAAATGATTACTTCGTGTTTAAATAATCACAAAATATGAATATGTACGTATCGTTTCGGGCACGTAGCCGCGGTGTATGCAGTACACGATCTACTAACAAATATTTGAAGCAACCGTTAGCTTAGTAACATCTCTTCAGCTTCTTAATAGCAATTTCCACGGGAGATCGTTTGAGTGCCTACAACCGATCCACTCTTCTCTCTCTGAAATCACTTTGTTGCCAATTACGCATCGCGTCCGTAGCAAAATACTGAAGGGAAAAAACTTCCAAGAGAATTCCATTTTACATATAAAAGAACTTTTAAGGCGGTATTTATAAATATGCGAAATATAAATGATTTCATAGCTTTGTAAAAATCACTATATATCTTTTTTATACTTAATTAGAATGTCAACAGGTTTCAAAGCAAACACCATCTCTTTGCTTAGAAACTTTTATGGATATAACAAGATTTATAGTTATTTCAAGAAAGTTATAAATTTCCAGAACAACCATCAAATAAAAATCGACGTGTTTTTTGCAATCATAATTTTTTCCCAAAAATGGACAAAAAATACGAAAATCGAAAATCATACAGTAGTGCTTGTTATATATGACCACATGACCAGCTATGCTAGCCTTAAGGGGACTTGGAAAAGGAAATGCGAATACGCCAGAGAAAAACGCCCGTTCGCGAGAAGACCAAGCAATCTATTGTGTCTACCCGCTCGAAGGACGGGTGTTAAGCTAATCAGCCTTTCTGAACAAAACGGAAAATTCAGCAATAATTCGCTCCGTTTTTAGTTACGGAAAATATCTCTGATGCGTCCGAATATGGACCATATCTAATTAGTTTTTGCTTCGCTTCCGATTCAAACTCGGCTGGGAATTGTAAATCAACTATTTCTGGAACGATGGTTGCCCGGCAGTCAAATTGTGATTGGTCAAGCCACCGAACCTGGAATCGTGTATTCACAATTTTGCAGAGATCCCTGTTTTTTACTCTTGTATTATCTAATTATCTTTAACTTAATATTTTAAGAGAAGAGTAAGAACCATTTGGCCATTGTTGCAGAAATTAAATTAAAACTATGTTTATATATACTCGTTTATATATATATATATATATATATATATATATATATATATATATATATATATATATATATATATATATATATATATATATATATATATATATATATATATATATATATATATATATATATATATATATATATATATATATATATATATATATATATATATATATATATATATATATATATATATATATATATATATATATATATATATATATATATATATATATATATATATATATATATATATATATATATATTTATATATATATATAAATATATATATATATATATATATATATATATATATATATATATATATATATATACATATATATATATATATATATATATATATATATATATATATATATATATATATATATATATATATATAAATATATATATATATATATATATATATATATATATATTTATATATATATATATATATATATATATATATATATATATATATATATATATATATATATTTATATATATATATAAATATATATATATATAAAAATATATATATATATATATATATATATATATATATATATATATATATATATATATATATATGTGTATACATACCTAAAAGATATAAAAGAGAGATGGAAAGAGTATTTCGAGGAGGTGTATGAAACACATACGATTAATAACGTATGTGACGTAAGTACATTTCCCCGAATATGTGTGAATGATGTTTCAAGAGAGATAAGTATGGAAGAAATTGAGAATGCCACTAAGTCTTTGAAAAATGGAAAGGCTCTAGGATTCGACAATTTTGCCGCAGAATACGTCAAGAATGGTGGCGAAATAGTTCTTACATGGTTGCATAGGCTCTTTAACCGTTGTCTGGAGGAGAGTTATACTCCGGTGGATTGGAGAAGGGCAGTTATAATGCCTCTCTACAAGGGTAAAGGTTCTAGGGTGGAATGTGGGAACTATAGAGCAATCAGTCTATTGAGTGCTGTTGGCAAGATGTATGGTCGAATCCTTATTGAAAGAGTGAGAACCATAACAAAGGACAAAGTGTGGGATGTCCAGAGTGGATTTATGAATGGGAGAGGATGTACGGATCAAATTTTTGCCTTGCGCAACATTACTGAAAAGTTTTTGACCAAAAACCAAAAGCTTTTCTGTGCTTTTGTGGATTTGCAGAAAGCGTATGACCGAGTTGATAGAACGAAGCTATGGAAGGTGTTATCTGAGTATGGGGTAAGCAGTAAACTTATCCAAGGCATAGCATCCTTGTACGAGGATAGCACTGCATGCATAAGGGTAAGTGGTTCATTTTCATCCTGGCTTAGCATCTCTAAAGGTGTTAAGCAGGGATGTGTAATGTCACCGTGGCTGTTTAACCTATACATGGATAATTGCATGAAAGAACTGAAAGATTTAAATGTTGGAGCCAGAATGAATAATTTGACTGTTTGTTGCCTTTTGTATGCTGACGATGCTGTTCTTCTTGCCGATAGCAGAGAAGACCTGCAGGCGTTGGTGACAAAAGTGTATAATGTGTGCAAGGAAAGTAACTTATTGATGAATGTTAGCAAATCCAAGATTATGGTTTTTGAAAGAGAAGAATGCAGATCTGAATGTGAAATATTGGTAAACGGAGAGATTCTGGAACAGGTAGATGATTTCGTGTATTTGGGTAGTATGTTTTCTAGGGATGGAAAGATTGATCAAGATATAGAAAGGAGAGTGAATGCTGGGAACAAAGTGAACGATGCACTGAAATCAGTTATAACAAATAAAAACCTATCAGCGGAAGCTAAACTGGCAGTGCACAACAGAGTCCTGGTTCCAACTCTAATTTATGGAAGTGAAACATGGAGTTGGCAAAAGAAGGATGAAAGTAGACTGAATGCAGTCGAAATGCGATCTCTCAGAAGAATGTGTAACAAAACGATGTATGATAGATGTGCGAATAGTGAAATAAGGAAGGAATGCAAAGCTGAGATAAGCATTATCGATAAAATTAAGAAAGGTGTGTTGAGATGGTTTGGACATGTAGAACGAATGAGTGAGGAAAGAACGGTAAAACAAATTTATGAGGCGAATGTTAGCGGGAAAAGAAGCAGAGGAAGACCGAGAAAAACATGGCACGATCAGGTATGCCAAATACTTGAAAGTGGTCAGGTTAGGAGTCGTAACAATCGGCGGGTATGTATGAGGAGATGCATGAACGTGGAAGAGGCGAAGAATGTTTGCAAGGACAGAGTGGTGTGGCGCTCTATTCTCTCTGCCTACCCCTGCGGAGAAGCGGCGTGATGGTTAGTTAGTTAGTTAGTTATAAATCATTTTTTGTTCCATTCGGGAGTAGAATTTGCCTACTTTCAAATCGCAGTAGAATTTGCCTACTTACGGTGCAGGGTACACGATTACAAAATTGATCATATCGCTTCCATAAAGTACTTCCGACAAAGAGATTGTAAACTGTACTTCACCTTGAATAATTACGGAACCGAATTCATAAAAACCGTGAACGAAAATAAATAAATGAACTCCTCGGGTGGTTTTGATTTTCTTATGAAAACTGAACAAAGACGTTGGTGCAGAAAATTCTTTTGACATTTACTGGAATAAATCTTTACTGAGAAATACATTAAAGAAGTTCCAATTATTTTATCAACAGGATTTTTTTAAATCAAAAATAAAAAATATATATATTAGTAAAATGGTTTACTACGAAATACACAAAATCTTCGCAGGTTACTTATCTACATTTAAAAATTAATCAATATATAGATTCTAATATGGTATATGATAAAACATAACTTATTTTTTACACAAAAACTATAAAAGTGAAACTAAAGAAACTAACCATGATAAAGGTTTGTGTCCATATTCGGTATAACATGAACCTAAAGGGTAATCGTTGATTTTTCGGTTACTCGATTGGGATTACATAAAATTGAATATCAGCTAGAAATACACAATAACCAATCCACTGATTAGTTGGTTTAGTGTTGACTGATCAATTCCAAAAATCTAAATAGGTTACGACTTTCTCGTAAAGAAAACTCTTTTTTTTTGGGTTTTGTATTTGGTCGCCCATCATTAGGAAAAATAATATAATCAAAAATACTCGTATATCTACGCACGATGATATCCATTTCAAAACAGCTTAAATGCCAAAAAACGTTCATAAATGTCTATAATAAAAAAAACGTCACCAATTCTTGTTCGTAATACTGTATTTGAAATACCAAACAACATTATTTTGTAATTGAGAGAAATAATTAGCACACTGTTTTAATTGTTTCTATTATAAAGGCCACAAATCTTTTGTGGTTTCCATTGACAAAAGACAACGTGAAATTGTTTATTTGTCACCTAGGATCGTTGCCTTTCTCCTTTTTTATGCTCCATGGAGACAATTATAAATGCATATCAACTGCAAAATATACCCCGTTAATTTAAACCGAAATAAAACCCGACTACGCATGACATGATACACGATTTGTTCCGCTCGGTACTCTCGTAACAAAAAATGTGTCTCCGTTGAAACCTCTTGTCATTTTAGATTTTATAAAACTGTATTACGTTTTATGGCTACTTAACATTAATGCTGTTTAAAGTATTATACTATATGGTTTATGGTTATAAACACAGAGGCGTTCTTAAAAAATCTTTAGAATTTGTACTAGAGAAGGCACACTGTTCATGTGTTTACTAGATTTTATTTATCTTCTTATTCTTATTCTGCAAAAAGAAAAATTAACCTAATTCATGGTTCCTTCAAATTCTTATTTACTAGCATTTCACTCGAAATTACAGATATCAAGTACAAAATAAAATAAAAATATATTCATATTGTATAACTTTTTTTATTTAACTCTTTCTTAACATTTTTTAAAAATATAAATGTATGGTTCCAAATATACCTCTTTAAAAAGTTTAATCCCGGAAATAAGCTTCTAGAGAGTGTGTAGTTGAATACGAGACTAGATAGTTTAGTAAAGAAAGGGATGTATATTTTTCAAAACTGACTCAAATAGTTCATTAAAAATATTTCCGCGCGCAACTGATGTTCTAAGGCTGAGTAAGTACTTATATGTACATACATATGAGTACATGTATTTTGTGTTTAATTACGTAAAATTACACAATGCGTAAATTATTACAAAACTGCAGTAAATTACTGCGCATCGCATCACGCATGACGAATATTATGTTAAATACTACATACGAGTGTAAGTAGATTTTTGTCGTTTACGTGATTCTATTATGTGTAACTGATTCTTTTCCTCACAAAAATTATAATAATTAAACCTACTACGTTATGAATGGAGAAAAAGCATATCTTTAGCACAACAAGAAGCAAAATATGTAATTTTATCTTACTTAATATTTTTAGAATAAAAAATATCTAAAAGGTGCTGTATATCGTAAGACTGAATCAATCTCGGATTCTAAACAGTAAACAAAAAATCTTAATTGTTTATTCCGGCATTACTACGCAGTCGGTCCAATTCTTAATCAGACATATTTTGTCACATCATCGTATATTTTTTTTATATAAATTATTTTTGGACACATTTGGTCACTAGACCATAAAAGTTTTAGAACTGTTGGTCTGGAGTCTAGATGACCTAGAACCGTTGTTGTGATGAAAATAATGAAAGTAGAGAAATACTCTTTTTACTGTTATGTTGGATCGTAAATCAGCAAATTATATAATAATAAGGTTTGCATTTAAAGAAAAATACACGCTTAAAAATATCGCTTATTTATTTTTTCACCATACTTATTTTCATTGAAAATATAAATTTATAATAATCGACATTACTCCTTGAGAGAATACTGCCTTAGATGCATAAAAAATGCATTGAATTCTTGTTCCATATACCCAGATCCAGTGACCTGCTAAGAGATGTGTTATCAGCAGAATAACAGTTCATCTGCATTATAATATTATATTTATGGAGTTGCATTATCGGCTCACTATAATGCGAACTGAGAGCTGTTTTGCACCTTATTAAATGTAAAACAACAAGAATCATTGGGTACAATTAACATTATGATCGTCTCCCCGATGCTAATAATATTTTCACGAGTGTTTATGTTTATGATGTACATTGATTCTATTTAGCTTACCACTAAAACTGTTTTTTTGTTAATACGTTTAAATAGAGAAAAAAAAAATTTTCTTACATTGTAATATTATAAATACACACGTTAAATTAATTTCAATAAATTATTATAAATAAAATCATGTATGGATATTACTACAAAGTGACTGCCGAATCAAAAATCAAAGATAAAAAAATAAATCTTTTTTAACTATCTTTGGACAAAAAAAAATTAATCCATCTGTCCCAAAGATATACAATCGAGTAGAAGCTTTAAATTATTGACTGATTCGGTATTAACTTTGTGGAATGACATATTGAATATTTAAAAACAAAAACTCCAAAAAAAACACGAAAAACACTAAAATTACTATTCATCTGTAGATGAAAACAACAGTTTTCGAAACTAGTCGTGTGTAATAAAATAAAACTCATTCAGTGGTTTTAATACAAGTGTTTTTTTTAAATAGTTGTAGCTTTGTTTATTACTAACGTGTTAAAAAATGTTACCGTTAAATCAGCATTTGCAATATATCAAATCAGATAGGTACCTAAAAACGTTTATATCAATACTATTGAAAAGAATTTCCTCGTCTTTTTATGGCACTATTTTATATACATATATACTTATTTTCAGATTACATTATGATATAATTAGTTTAAACATCCCACCATTAGTATTGTTCTAACGCAGTGAACTTTTCCAACATTGAAGTATGTGACTAATTATATCAAACTTTATATCTAGAGTTGTACTTTTGCTATAAATTCTGCGAAATTTGAAGAATTTTATAGTCTTTCTCACCATCATCACTGAAAATCAATCTTGACTTGGCTAATGCCATTAATTCACCATCACGTCGCTTCCGCGAGGTAGGCAGGGAGGTTAGATCGCCACAATACACTGTCTTGGATTATAACGTCATACTTTATTATATTAATCGAGTGTTCCAATATATATACAATGATGAACTTTATTTTGCTACATTTGTTTTTGTATAAATTGTAAATAAATAATTTTCCTTTTACTTACAAAAGTAAATAATAAAAAAAAAACATTATTGTCTACCAAGAGGATCTAACGGACCAGTTCCGAAGGTATTGTTAAGTTTATTGAAAATCTTAATATAATTTGTTAATTATATAGAGTTAACAATATATAACGATACATAAGGGTTACCATACTTTACATATGGGTCTGTTGGACCCAGAACGGTAGATACCAATAGTTTTTGCAGTAGACCGAGGGTTAATGAGTTTTTTTTAGCTACATACGAGGTATTCTTTTGATACGAGTTATTTGTAAATTATTTTTTCTTCTTGTATTAATTACCCCAATATATTGTTGATTCAAGCAACATCAACAAAACAAAAATCTTTTACCTTGGACACTTCTGAATCTCTCAGAAAATTTCCTGCAAGTCAGTATGCTTTTTGACGGAGTCATTCAGATAAATCAAAGTGATCCCATCTCCCAATAATAACATTAGTTCAATCATTATCAACCGTTGGAAATTTCATTCAGATGTCAATTTGATTACATTCCATTTAACAAAATTTGGTAGAGAATAAATGATTGATAGTATGAATTGAATGAAATTGTCGTTTGTTATTACTTTTATAGCCGCTTGTAAAAATACACTCTTTTAGAAGAGAATTTAACGGTAACGGACCATATAAATATGTCTCGTATTGCAGGTATCATGATAGGTCTACGTTTGTGTCTTAATTAATATGACTTCGAATATATATTGAATTGAACATTGATCTATTCCACGACTCCGAGAGGAATTTCCGAAGCAGTGTCCTCGTCTTCTGTTTATTTGTTTAAACGTTATACTCGTATACCATTGAGTTGGCAATTTCAATTATAACATGTTTCATTTTCAGGGGTAGTTTTTTTTATTTGCTTGTTAAGAAAAATGAAGTAAGAATATTTAAAATGCTTTGTAAGCCTTTTTAATTTTTTCGGTAACTTATATATTTTTTTATAAGAATCACGATTCTGCTGTATGATTATGATGCCCCATGAAATATAAAAATAATCTTCTTTATCGTGAGTTGCTAGATTTTTTGGGTAGGTGTCTTTTGTGAATCGTCTTCTCACTATGGACACCGAAATTCGTGACCTTCTTTTGCTACTATGATGAAGTCATCAGCCATAAGCACTTATCCGCGTGAATACAATCTGACCCTAATTTAGCATTGCTTGGTCGGCCGTGAAAATAGATTTTCCGGACTGTTTACTTTGCGCCAAGTAACAAGTTCAAGTTTCGGTTAACCAATACCGACTTTTTTTCCACATCACAAAGCATTTTTTCGTATTCTTATCTATAAATTATATTGTTTCTATGAAATTCAGTCTTCTTCATTTTACATTAAAATATACTATTTTAACTCAACCTTCACGTGGACATAAATTGATAAAATTTCGGATGAAACATAAATATTTGCCGATACTATTATTTTGTAAGACAAACAGTAGTATTTTTTTAATAAATAAAGCCCAAATATTTTAATGATGGCTGCAACACATATCGCTAAATCCTTTCAAGAACGTCATAAATCAAAAATCGTCAATTTTCAGTTGCGCATGTTTTCGGAATGCCCAGAAAATGTACTGTATCCCAGTAAAAGAGGCATTTTTTAAACTTAATATTTACCCACTACAGGTCAGAAAGTGTTGTTTTTGCATTTTGAAGAAAGGGTATTGTTTAATTTTTTTTTAAATATACTAAATATTTTTCAAATGGAGAAAAAACCTTCAGGTTTTACCTAAAAAGATCTGTTGCACAGTAAAAAGTTCAATAAGTGGCTTGATATTTATTTTTAATACATCGTATTATATTTTTAAACTTTAAAAACGTTCTCCTGAAAAATCAAGTTTTTTGATTTATGACGTTCTTGAAAGGAGTGAGCGATATGTCAACGTGGCTTTAGTTATTTTTAATTTTCCTGAATCATTTTTTATTTCAAAATGAGCAATTGTAATTGTATTCTAATAATCTGAGTTAAATTTTTTTCCTCCAATCGAATATTTCCTATTATATCCCTTATTTGCACCTTGTGTTGCAAAGGGGACACCATCAAAAATTACACGACAATAATACTTCCTTAAAACTTGGTTTGAACCATGAGCCTTTATCCTATGAATTGACAGCACACTGAAACAGTGGTATTATATTTATTTCTTAAGTATGTAAATTATAAAACTTTGTTTAATAAACGAGAAAAATTGTACACTTAAAAATTATACTTTTGAAGAAACTCATATTCTGATATATTTATTTTTATAGGTTTAATTTTTTTAAAGGAACCTAAGGAAAGCCTCTTTTTTACAGGCTGGCTTTTTTCTGCAGGTAAGATAGTAAAGATAGGGAAAGTTAATGTGAAAAATACATCACAAACATCCAGACCGATTGAAAATAAATATTTTAGAATTTGTTTTGCGATTGGTGGGAATCGAACCCGCGACGCCAGTTTCGCAGTCAAATGTCTACCCAACTACGCCACGTCGCCTGGCATTGACAAAGATATTACGCTGAAAACATAACGTATCTACAGCGTAATCTGCACTCTAGCATATGCACAAATGAATAAACCTTCCACGAAAAAATTATCCATAATTGGATAAATTTAGAAAGAAAAAACCCTTATTTTATAAATCCCTTTTTTATACAATAAATCTCGGGTTACGATCAGACTTTTAGAAAAAATAAGTTCGTAACCGGAGGCCTTCGTACCTCGAAGTTACATAATGCGTAAAGCATTTTCACTTGCTAGTAAACGAACAAGTTAATTTGAATAATTTCATCTCTGTTTAATATTTTTTAGACTTGTTGCATGCAACAGAATATTAACTGTTTAACCATTATATTCATATAATTGGATGATCGGTTCGTTGGCATAAGCGAAGTAAGGTCTGTTTGAAGGTAAAAAGATACAATATTTGAATGAATTTAATACAATATATGGTAATAACAATATAATCGGTAATTCCGGCAATACTGTTACAGATAATCTTTAATATCGGTTATAATAATAGTTAATGAGTGGCAGAGTACAAATTGAAATACTAGTAAGCATATGAATAAAATTATGTGTATATTAATGTGTGTCTTTTAAAAAATATATATCTGCTTGAAAATTGTATTATAATTTATATTATTAAAATGTTACCATAATTGTGAAGCTCTAAACCGGGACAAGTAGAGAAAAAAGACAAATACAGTGGAACTTCTTATAACGAGCATAATTCCTTCCAGCATCTTATTTGGTTAAGCGAAATACTCGTTGAGTGATACATTTTTTCCCATTGAAATCAATGTAAAATACGATAATGCGTTCCATGCCGAAAGAGGACTAATATTTTATCTATTTTTTACTGACGTTTATTTATATAAAATTACTTAAAAATTGTTAAGGAGTGTAACAACTTCGAATAATATTTAATGTAAAAAAAAAACTGAATAAACAATTAATTTGTGACATCTTATAGTAAATTTGTATTTTGCCGACGCTTCAAAATTTGGCGTAAATGTGTCACAACATAATCATTGAATAAATTTGTAGCCCGAATAGCCACCCATAATTCTATGTAAGAAATGCACCATCTGAATAGATAAATAGACAGTGCTCGCGCAAACCGAGACAATATCTAAGCCGGCCGGGACACCGGGACCCGTGTCTGAAACCGGGACAATCCCAGTCAAACCGGGACGTATGGTAAGCCTAACCATAGGCATTTTTTTCAGCATTTTAAAAAATAAATTACGACAAAAAATAGGACTTACAGCGTAGGTACGGATTTAAAAGCCACGCATATACGAATTGATACATTATGTCGACAGCTTATTAAAATACCGTCATTCCGTAATCGAAATTTACTAATGAAATTTATAAATAAAATTACTGATATTATATCTTAGTTGGCAGTTGAATAATTAGTAAAGGTAGTTTAAAAAACACTTATATCAGACAAAGCATTAGTATTATGCAGATTAAAGATCACTTATTTTTTATGTAACATTTTAATTATATAACACATATAATTAAAATGACCGGAAGACGAATATGCCTTATTAAATCAATTTCATGTGAAGTGATTTCTGAAAGTTCCTGTTTTTTTCTTCTTTAATTTAAGGAATGTGTAAATATTACCAGTTCTAACCTTACACAAGCTTACACGAGTACGGGTTGTAACCCCGACTGCAGTAGTCATTTCTAGTATTCTCATTTTCCTTAATATTAATTTCTCGTTTCCTCTTTCGTACAACTCTAATGTTTAGTCATGAATCTGGAGAACCTGATTTCATATAATTACTAACGATCAAGTTAATACAGTGTCTCTCCGGTGCAGTGCTCTATGTACCAATAAGCGCGGATAGTGGTAGTACAGATTTTTTGCTTGGACTTGATTCGTCAATTGATCAGTTCATTTTATCGTCGATCCGAAATGAGGAGAAACCCGTTGCGTTTGGATGGACAGTAATTTAGAACGATCGTAAATTTAGCTTTTTACATCCTGAAATGCGTGCTCTCTATTTACAGTAAACTTGTAAAATTTGCTTAATTAACTTTATAAACTTGATAAACCGTTCTTGAAATTAACTGTTTTCTAATATATTGACATTTTATAACTCACAAATTTTATTTTATGGCATTTTCGTGTTCTTATTTCAGCTAATATTATATACAAGTTCATCAGAAGTATGCGTGGATCGGAGCCAGAATCGTCTAACCTCAAAAATTTAAGAATATCTTTTATCATCCCAAATGGTACAAGTACGCAGAGTATTCTATAACTATCAATCGAAAAAACATCATGAAATTAATCACCGGTGACACTTTATTAAATTACATAGAATCTTTATATTAAACTTATAAATTACATATTAATTTATGTGACAAAAAATACAAATTTTAAAATAAATTTATAAATATCTACCATAATTGCCTAACTCGCATCTCACCTTCGAGGTTTAGTTTTTCGTTGTTATTTTTTTTCGAGGCATACATGTATAACTTTTTTCTAAGATATCAATTTTATTGTAAGCACATAAATATTTAAATATTCTTATAATGTATGGTATTCTAATTTGTAAATAAGTAAATCATAGCAAAATAATGCGTAACATGGAAAATTTCGTGATATACTTGTAGAATTATTTTAGTATTAATAATAATTATACTAAATATCTGATTATATATTTATTTATTTTACTAAATTTATTTATTTAACTTAAACTTCTTGTTCAGAATACACGTACATTGAGCGGGCTTATTGCTAAGAATCAATATCTTACAACCAACAAATATCTTGAGAAAACATCCAAAGATATTCATTGTGTCGACTGCGCGCTCAAGTTTAATCTGTTTTTTTTCTGAAAAAAAGCTGCTTGTAAGTTTTCTGATAAATAAAACGGTTATTTATTATTTGGCCCGAGAGTGACATCATCGGGTCGGGCTACCACAGTCAAAATACAATATCATATACATATTTTATAACTTTTGAAATAAGTACTTAATAATAATATTAATAATATACATTTATATGTACATCATATAATATTTTAATTCATGATGCAGTAGACGCACATATTTCTTAAATATGGGAGATTGATATCCAATTACAAAAATGCATTATAAAGATCCAAAACACTGTTATAATGACTATGTATTTGTTAAACGGCTTTTACATTTTATTGAAAATAAATTTACATGATATAACACTTTAAAAATTTACGTCTTTACTCCAACGAAAAGACGGGTGAGTAACTAAATTATATTGATCTGTGAAAAAGTTACTTTATCATTATCTTTACAGTTTTATAGCTTGAACATCGATAGGTATTAAAACTCAAAATGGTTCTACATTCAAATAAAAACTATTTCAAACAAATACTGATCGCGTGGAACCAATTATTTATTATTTTGCGGTTTATATCCCATTAATTCTCGTCAAAAAAATTGTTGGTTGTACCTAAATTTTAGAGTAACGGATTTAAATATTTGTAAGAAAAGGAGAAAGGTACCCGACTACTTTGCAACACTTAATACTTATTTAGTCCACTTACCGCGCCCTCGTATTGTATGTATATAGGGCACTGCATCGGATCGACGCGGTGTCCTGCGCTTCAAAAGTTTCAATGAATAATTAAAATTAAAATTTTCAGTGTTACCTTAATAACACAAATATACTATATATATATATATATATATATATATATATATATATATATATATATATATAGGGTCCGCCAAATAACATTTTTTTTTTGAAAATGGGGCGCAAAACATCGAGTGTAGCTTCGGCTGTGTGGCACATAGCGCCGTCCTGTTGAAATCAAATGTTGCCAATATCTTCTTCTTCAATTTTTGTGAACAAAAATCCGTTCAACATGGCCCGATAACGATCGCCATTGACTAACGGCCACTCCTTGCTCATTTTCAAAGAAAAATGGCCCAATTATGCCTCTGGACCAAAATCCGCACCAAACAGTGACTCGTTTTGGGTGTACCGGCTTTTCAATGTATGCGTGCGGGTTTTCTGTGCCCCAAATACGACAATTTTGCTTGTTTACATACCCGCCAAGATCAAAATGAGCTTCATCCGAAAAGATGATTTTTTTGGCAAAATCGGCATCTTCTGTAAGTCGAATGTCGCAATATTTCCCAGCGTTGTTCAAGCGTATACACAACCATATTCGCTCAGCGGAAGGATAAAACTAATTATTTGTCAAATCAGACATGAGCTAAGTGTTACCATTCACGAAATAAGCACTAGTTAAAAAAAAAAACTTTAGATGGCGGACCCTATATATATGTGTGTGTGTGTGTGTGTGTATGAGGGGTGTGCATGTATAATTAACATAAAAAAAATATCTAACTAACTAACCATCACGCCTACCCCAACGGGGAAGAAAAGTATATTATTATTTATAAAATGATTCTAAAACATCGCTGGTTTTAGTTAAATAAACATTAATTATGGATGGCAAATACCTCTTTAACCGCTAACCGATTATATACGTATTTTGTTCCAGTGTTTTACCAGTTGAGTTTAACTGCCGGAACGTGAGAGAAGAAACATCTGCTTCGGCAACTTCCTTACGACGGAATATAACTTGAACCCACTTGACACTACACGGGAGGTCGGAAAACTATTACACGAAGAAAATATCAAATAGATACTATTCCTTGCTGTTCTGAAACGGTCATTTTATTATTTCTATAATTGAGATAATCAAACATTGATTTTAAAAATACGTTAATATTTTGATAATATTACTGGTTATGGTACTTTTCATGACCTTATTGCGGGAGTGTTTAATACTGCAGGTCTCACTATATTGCAGGTGGCTGACATAAACATTCAGTGTTGATCACTTTCAATTTAATTCAGGAATTTTACTTATGACGAATGACTTATCCTATTTTTTAACCGTTTGTCAATTCATATGGCGGGAAGTTTTTTAAAACATCCTTTTGTTAATTCATGTGTTTTTTTTGTTGTTGGGCCTAATATTGGTAATAATATATTTTTTTTAAATTGAATCGCTAAATGGAGATAGATTTATAAATACTTACCCAATTACATGCTCCCATTTTTATGTATATATATATATATATATATATATATATATATATATATATATATATATATATATATATATATATATATATATATATATATATATATATATATATATATATATATATATATATATATTTATATTATGTATAGATGAAACAATATACCAGCCAGGTCGATTGAAACTTCAACGCGTGGTTACTAGGGAAAACCGATATTTATAACCAGTAAATAATAATACTTATATACACATATATATATATATATATATATATATATATATATATATATATATATATATATATATATATATATATATATATATATATATGTATTTATATATATATATATATATATATATATATATATATATATATATATATGTATATATATATATATATATATATATATATATATATATATATATATATATATATATATATATATATATATATATACATGTATGAGTAAAGAAAGAACGGTTAAACAAATTTATGGAGCGAATGTAGTTGGAAAAAGAAGCAGAGTACGACCGAGGAAAACTTGGCACAATCAGGTATGTCAAATTCTTGAAAGCGGCCGGGTCAGGAGTCGTAATAATCGTCGGGTATGTATGAGGAGATGCATGAATGTAGAAGAGGCAAAGAATGTTTGCAAAGACAGAGTGGTATGGCGTTCGATTCTCTCTGCCTACCCCTGCGGGGAAGCGGCGTGATGGTTAGTTAGTTAGTTAGTTAGTTTAAATATATATATATATATATATATATATATATATATATATATATATATATATATATATATATATATATATATATATATATATATTATTTACTGTTTATAAAGATCGTCGTATAACCAGAAGTTATAATAAAAGCTCCTCTTCCTACTCACTTCTCAAGTCGTAACCGCTTTTCCAGTTCAAAAAACAGTTGCTAAACCATTATCCGCTGAACACGTTAATCCACAAGATAATAATATAGGTATTCATCTTAAGAAAAGCTGTATCTTAACTAAAGCATGTTAAGAGAGCACGGAGCCTGATCAGCCCACTACTTCCTGACTTCCTCCACCTGATCATGTTCCGTTCGCACCTACTATCACTCTGCATCTTCCGATCATTGTTGAACAGAAAAGAAGACAACCATTTTATGTTCATTTGGCACCAATTATTTCATTACTATAATAAATTTATCGGAATCGTATTAGGAAATATTTAACATGTTTGTATCTTGCATTGATTCATTCGTGCGGAATATTAGAAAATACGATTTTTTTAAACTGAATTAGTGGATATACTCGTTAATATGTATTTGATTTCCTTTTGTATCTTTTAGATATGTACACTCTAAATCTGCCATTTAAACTCAATGATAATAGCGGCTAATGAATATTTGGGAGACACCGAAAGAGCTCTACAAATTAGAACTTAGAGGTTGATAAAATATTTTTTTAGGTTTCGAAAGATTGTTTAGAGTGCACACTGTTGGTTGAATTCAAATCCCAACAGACAATTTCAATAGCATCTCTATGTATTCGTCTGTATCGTCTACCTGTTAGTGGCTTTAGTGGTTGTCAGACTGTATAAGATTATAATATTAACAAGATTCTTCAAAATGTGGACAAAATATAGACATATGTACATGCATAAATTTGTAAGTCAATTGGTTGATTATTCAAATATTGATTAATATTAAATTTAAAACAGCATTTACTGCATATTATTTTTAAACAAGAGCCGTATGTTAATACGTCAAAACGATTCAATAAAATATTTATTTGTTGGTTATGTATTTCCACAAATTTTTAAAAAAACAATATTCAAGAAATTGGAAGAAACTGTTCAGAGGTAATTTTAAACTTTAAATATTTTCATTTTAAAGTGTTTTGAACATACTTCGCGAGAAGTGATAATTAATAAAATAGTAGGTAAGTAATTAGCTTCGTATCGATTAAAATAATGATTAACATTGGTGCGTTTCGCCGCCAGTTCTTCGGTACTACCGATAACGTACTCTAAATATAACTGCACTTGTCGCAATACGGGCGGGACGCTATGTGTAGTATGTAGTATGCAACATAAGTAAGCTTTTACCTGTCAGAGGTACAGTGTTAACATTTGTTGGTAACAGATACACGCTTCAATAAAATTGAGAATATGTACTTGAATGGACATGCGGTGTATCTTGACTTCGGACAGCACGCCACTCCAGACGTGCAGAGCAGAATATGTACATCAAACCGGTTTCATTAAAATACTCGGCATATAATTTCCTTTTAGAATGATAAAAGTTTTTACCTCATGAATGTAAAAATTAAGAACAAATATTATTATTTCTATTCATACTACATGGATGGTATTGAAGCTGTCAAATGACAAACAGCGATCAATGGTTGAATGGTCAATAATCGATGGTTCGGTTTCAGTGCATTAGTGCGACTCTAAAGAACTTATAAAGCGCCATTTTCGTACATGAATACCTTAAGTGCACTTAAACCTTAAACTCTGGCGCTCTAGCGCTCCATATAAAATAATTGGATTTGAAAATCTAACTTTATAAAACACACAAAGTTTTAACTATTTCAATGACGTTACGACGAAATTACTTTTTATTGTATTTGAATTTATGTCATGTTTGTATATTAGAAAAGAATTTAAAATAAGGAAAGAAGAAAAAAGTTACAATATACTCACGATATGACAATATAAAAGCACCATCTTCGTTCATGAGGAATTCGCCTTCTTCTTCTTACCTCTACTCTCACTCATTTGTGCATAGGATGGCGAATCTAATCAGCGCGGTGATAATACGATCGTTAGTTAAATATATGAAGAAAAAGTGATTAGTATACTTCGAGAACTCAGGGTGAAGGATATTACGAGTATTTCTATATGGGAAATGAAAAATAAGAAAATGAAAATTTGCTAGTTCTCTCGGGTTGCATACTCGTACTCGTACAAGTTACTGCTAATGTGTGCGAGTCACTTGAGATAGAATCACGAGTACGATTCGAACAAAAAGACAGCACGTACCAAATTACGCTCTGTAACGGAGTATCGCAAACTCTTCGCTATTATATAAGGCTTACATGTTTAAACTAATAAAACGTTAATATTCTAAACTGAATATCATCATAACTCCAGCATCTTTTGGGCAAGCATACTCGTAGCATATATGGTATGAGACGTTTGTTTCCGTTATAATATTAACTCAAGGGGCGTCGCAACATGACGTTTTCAAAACAAAAAAATACCTTAAGCTCTTCATTCAACAAAGGAATATATTTATAAAATCAGTTTAAAAAAAAACAACAAGAAATAAATTGATGTCACTTATATTTCATCAACGTGCTATTATTAAAACCCCACCATTTCACATTTTCAAAGTTTGTTATACTGTAACTTTTTAGTAATAGTGCCGGTTAATGAAATTTAATTCGTGGTATTTTTTTTTAATTTCGATATTTGATATAAATGTTCTGTGTGTATGTTAAGAGCTTATGGTTACGAAAATACGTATGAAAATACTCCGTTGCTATGGCCTGACAACAAACATAATAATAACAGGCGAATTAAAATGATAATGTTTCTTGTATATCTACGTAGAAGGTTCGGTGTAAAAGTGCTAACTGTACAGTTTCTAGAAGGGAAAATCCTAATCCATTGTAAGAACATCTTACATTTATTTAACATAATATTACATAGTACTTTATAAGTGTAATTGTTATGTTGCTACAAAAAGTAACATCCAATTATTTAAGACGCTAAAAGTTTATGACTCCTATCCGCATTTCGTTAGAAATTTTTACAATGAACCGTAATATTATAATTATTTATAATTTTCTTGTACCTAAACAACTATTATTATCATAAAAAATATATGCACACTCAAATATATAAAAATCCACGATCGCAAGGTTAGTATTTTTTATAAAGAAACAAAAAAAGACTTTCGACTATTGAATTAGCGTTTACTATTCATTTACCATATAACACTATTTATAATTCAACTGACTTTTTTTTAAACTTTGACGAAGCCTAGGTGAAATAGCTGTTACAAAAATCATTAAAAAAACATTTATTCGCCGTGTTTTGATGTATATTAACAATAATACATAATGCAAAAGAGGATATAGACACCAGTGTATATCTATTGCTAAAAGTGCACATATCGTATGCATCTCTTTTTAGGGAAGTACTCGTAACGCCACTGAAGAAATTACAAAAATAATTACATATATGTTTTCAATATTTCTTATGGATTTATAACCATATCTCTGTTGTATAAAATGTAACCGTTATTATGTAAAACAACGTACAATTTCATGGTTTTTATTTTTTTAATTGTGTTTAGATTATACGCATTAATCCCTAATATTGAGAGAGTATGGTTTGACGAAATAAATACATAGTTCATAGTCATCGATATTGCTTTTTTCAAGCCTATTTAATGTTGCCTCAATCATTAAATCAATTGCCGACAAGAGAGAATCAATGTGATATAACTGTCTCGCAGTAGTCACTTCGTGAACCAAATCAAAGCGTTTCTCAAACCGCAAAGCTTCTTTTATTTTAATATAAACTCAGCGATAAAATGCGCAAAGAAATGAATATGCAACTTGAAATGACACTTGTTTTTCTAAAGCTTCATGTATTTTTTCAACGGTTTTACAACTATGTATATATCAGTAAATAAGTATTTTCATGACATTATCTTTAAACATGAACGCTTTAATTGGGAATTCGCAAAAATACCTCCATCCTGTGGGAACTCCGTATTACAGAAAGATTTTCATTTGTCGTAATCTTTAAAATCCTACTTTAAAATGAACATGTAATTGGAGTAAAAGAATCCAGAGCATATTAACATATTCTGAATAACATATTCAGGGCAGAGTTGCTGGCTCCAGGTCACGTGGTCGCTCCCCCATTTGCCGCACGGGCCAGATAAAAGACTGACAGGTTCTGCTCCGAATGAATGGGCTAGACAGTTTCGCAACATGACAGATATTTCACGTGAAGCCAAAACAAATGACCACAACTACACTGTCAAATAGGAACGATTTTTAATCAATGAAATTGGTAATGTGTTAGGTACATGTTTAGGATATTTACTTCACTATAGTACAACATTGAAAAAAACATTCTAAAGAATGTTTTTATCGCGAACCACAGGTTTACAATAGGAAGGTAGTTGACAGAAAGAAGGCACCATTTCTCGCTATCTCCCGCCATGCGCCAGTCAATGTGAGCGCGCGAACACAACGGTCGCTGGTCGCTGGTCGCTGGTCGCTAATACGCAACTCAGTCAAACAAAATAAAGGAAATTCTAATTTCTTTTATAAATCACTAAAGAGTTGTGTGTATTACCACCGAATGAAAAAATAACAATAAAAAACTTACTTGAAATTAAAAAATCGCGTGTGAAACAATAAAATAAAATAAAACATCGACGACATAACCACATTTTGTGATCTAAAATATCCATTTGTTTTGTTTGATTTGTTATAATTTTCCTGAAGTAAGATACAACGTTAATCAGTTTCTCACGTGTGTGATTATTCTTTGTATCCTTTTCAATGAGTCTGGAAATGTGCAGCGTACCGCAATCTTTACCGTAACCGCAACTGATGCGTGCACAGACCATTCATTCAAACCCCTGGATATAAAGAAAAATATAATAGGACAAATTAAAAGGAAAAACATCAAAGGCAATATTCACAGTACGAATATTCCAAATTGTTAATGTTTTAAAAGATATTTAAGATGGCGCTTAGGGGTCTTGTGATTATATTTTCGACACTGTTGGTAAGTAACAAATAAATAATTTGTATTTAAATTAAATAAAATATATATATTATTAATTCCACAAGCTTCATAAATATCAACATCGTTTTTATGGTATATGTAAATCAGCCTAATCCTCTATTCCTAAGATAAATAAATTACAAAATTCGGTAAATACGTCATTTATCGTCTAAATGTTGGTCGCGTGAAAAATGGTGATGTTAAACATGGTGATGTTTTATAATATAAAATTAACGAGAATATAATATTTCACCTTCAAATCTAAACGATTTACAATAATAATATAATTCTGTATTGCCACAGATTTGTAGATTTTGTGGAACCATGTTATGAAAAACTCCCGATATCTCTTTTTTTAATTGTAATACTCTAAAAATAGGGTGCAATATAAAATTGTATATTCTATTATAAGCATATAAACTTATAAGCGTATCAAATGTACGCTTTAATATTGTGTGAAAATGGTAAAATTAAACGTGAGAAATTATTTTTATTTTAAAGTCTGTCTTCACTCTTAATCTCCACAAAACTAATGCGAATTTCTTTAAATTTGACCGAAAAAAGTCGTGCTAACCAGTCCGTGACTATGGATGGAAAAAACATTTGCACAATTAGCAACAATAGCGTGCCAAATTATAGCTAATAATTAGAGGTAGGTTCCTACTCCTACCTACAATCAAATGTTCATACTTGCTGCGCTTCTCACACTCGGCATAAAAAGATTAACTATTTCATGAAGCTGCTTATTTTTAAACAAATGTATCTTTTTTCATATTGTAATCTTTATTTATTTTATACTTACCCGTATTTCCATTTGAAGAAATAAATATTTACTATGTTAAATTCAGAGGAAACCATTACAATTATGAATATTAATACATACACCAAGAATATAATCTCCTTACATCTGAACTAGAATCTAGGTCCTTCTGCTATATAGGTACTCTGATCTATCCACTGGGCGACTGGACGAAACCGTCTTTTATTTACATATTATGTATTTACAAATGTACATACATACATACATACATTAATGCATCCACATTTAAATCGGGCTGCGGTCCCGTGTTTGTGTTTGAGTCCACTCTACCACAACTTGATTTATATTTTTAATAAAGGTCTACTTAGGCCTACAAAAATAGTATGAAATTGAAATATTTGTGTACATATATAATTACGAGTAAGAACACAAATATTAATTTTATGACCAACAAATAAATGCTCTATAGAAATTTTAATTATTTTTTTAAAGACATGCCATTAAATTCATTGCGGGTGGATTTGAGAAACATAAAAAGATTTCGATTACAATTATGTGCACTGATTTCACTTTTATTATTAGCCCTTAATTTCAAATATTACATGGCATTTTGTAAATTTCTCAATATAAATATTTTATCCTATTTTTTTTACTTTTCACCGCTAATAAATGTGATTTAAATCTACTTTTAGGTAATTTATGCATATGTTTACTAAGTATGTATATGTATGCACTATATTTATGTATATTACAATACATATATGCAAAAAATATTAGTATGTAGGTAAGTACAGTACATTGAATGAATATTCCATAATAAATTTCTTCGTGACCGAGGAAAATATACATCTAAGTTGGTGTCCATACGTTTATTTTGTAATTAATGCAATACGACTAGTTCATAGCTATTTTATTTATTTACAAATTATGTCTCTTTTTTAATAAAAATCTGCAGCAAATAACATAACAGATCAGGGATGTACTAATAATCAAATTAATATATCAGTAGGATAATATATGATGTGCCACTTTTTAATAATTCCGTGACATTATTTACTTACCAACGACGTGTTTTTTTAAAGAAAGATAGATATATAATCTAGCGATTTTTTAGAAAAAAAAATATAAAAATTAAAAAGTTTATTAGAAAAAATCTAAATCTCCCTAAGAGGCAAATAAATATCAGTTAAGCAAATAAATATCAACTTATTATATTTTCATAATTTTTTTTAGGATTCAATTTTAGTAAAAAGCGCACATTTGTTTACCTTTAATGGCGACAGATATTTTTATTGGCAATATTAAGACTATAAATTGATTGAAAGGTATTATTTTTTATTTCAATGGGATAAAAGCCAGTATAGTGCCTATTTAAATATTGTTTTACCGTAATTCAAGAAATGTATTTATGGATAAATGGCTTTTATACCCAATTATTATTATTCAATTCAGTGAACTAGAATTTTTTGCTGTCATTAATTGAATACCGGTATGGCAAAAAACAGTTGATATTTTTATAATTCCTAGAAAATACTCAAACGTTGAATTTAATATGTTTCAAAATGAATCAAGATTAAGGAAAGCATTCCTCTCTGAGGTCAACATGTCATTTGTTTGTCTTTATATAAATACACAATAAAAATCTTTTTTTATATTTTGACATCTCATATATAAAAAATAATCCATATTCTTTTACTATAAGTCTGTGTATTTACAGAGCTTATGACATATCTTTAGACTAGTTATGTGGTCACTTTACACACATGTAACATTCACCATTCAACTCATTGACAACTACATGTGGTTGGCCACACGTAATTTTGGCAAATGAATAGAGATTTTATTATTTAAATTAATGAGGCTTTAATTGATTTATAAAACCTTAACTGTCAGGGAGCATATTGCCCTTAGGAAAGAAACATTTACCCCAATGAGATATGTATATTCATGCAGAAGTATTCTAGACTCTAGACACTAGACACTAGACACGCGTGAGCAGTTATGTTTTTATCTCATTATTATTAAGTGTCTCGAGTTGACTTATCGTAGTATCAAATTACTATGATTATCTTCCGTTTACTTAAACTTTTCAGTAAATTGCCCCGACAACTGTAATACTAACTTACCTTACAATAAAACTAACCAAATGTAACGGAAATGATGCTCGATCGAATTGTTGGGTATGCCGCATGTCGTAAACTGGGTTATTTGTAAGTGCATTTCTGCAAATGTACTCGTAATATGTATGTAAACTGGTGTTCCCCGGCCCCCGGCGCTCCAAATCCTATTGGGACACATTTCAGTGTTTATTCTACTCTTCAGAGTCATCAAGTTGTAGTACCAGCATCTCGGTCCAATGCCAGATGAAACAGATCTGGAACTCTAAACTAATGTTTATTTTTCGCCTTGGATACTGTCTTGATAGTCGCTTCCTTCTAACTCCCTTTTGTCATGAATGTTTCTTATCGGCATTTTTTCGAATCTAGAATATCTAATGTCTTTTAGATATAAAGTATAATATACATATACATATGTGTGTGTGTATATATATATATATATATATATATATATATATATATATATATATATATATATATATATATATATATATATATATATATATATATATATATATATATATATATATATGTGTGTGTGTTTATTCATACAACTTGACTTAGTTTATGATTACGATATGAAAAATTGTCCCATGTAATACAGTTGCTAAATAATTAGAACAGAGGAATTTCAGAAGACATTACGTGGTTTCTTAAACCGTTAGTTCGAGCGCACAATAGCGCATCAAGTAGGCAGAAAGAAAGCAATGAAAATAAAAGGACGGATATCCGTCAGTGTATTTTTCTATTCTTTATTAAAAGATGAAAAATTTATTGAGATGGTGATATATAGTAGAAGGCTTAGTATTTACTAGACCTAAGACCTTTTATCGTCTGGTTAAATCGGGGTAGTCAAATAAAACTTTTGTAAGGACTCCTACATAATAAAATTTACCATTTGTGAATACACACTTATGTGTTTTCCTTTCTTATGAAGGGAATTTAAGACTGTGCTAAGTTTACTGGAGTAAAATATAATCAAATAATAATATAATTAAAATGTAATAAAATAAAATATCATTTCTTTATTATAAAAACTTTTCTTAGATGGTTTGGGCAAGTAGAGCGAATGGATAATATAATAATTACCAAGCACATATACATGTTGGAATGTTGTCAATGGAAGAGAGTGAGAATGTCCAAGAAAGGACCGAATCGATCAATATCTGAAATCTCCAAAGGTAAGTTTCCAATGCCAACTGCTGGCCAAGTGTTACACTTCTGCGGTTATACCGCGACACAGTAATAAAGAAGTTTAAACTTTTTAATTCATTTTTTACTATGGAAATTCAGATCCATATGACAATAATGAATCTATAAATCGTTTTTTGTATCACATAATTGTCAATGGGTTTACCAAACTTTCGTTCTATGTGGAAATCACTGTTTTGTCTCTGAGATCAGAACATCTGGAGTGTAACTTTCTGCTTACTGATTTACTTCTGGTCAGTTATAATAATCAGAACACGAGGATTTATCTGATTTTGTTACGCATAACTTTAAATAATAAGAATCTCATTCACTGGGCTAATGAAATTATATTATATTACAGTAAGCTAGCGCCTAAAGACCTACATACTTTGGAACAGTGAATAGTAAAAATAAAATTAGAGCATTCAAACAACAAATTTTGCACTGTTTAAAAAATAGAACAATAATTAGTTTATCGGAAAAAATTCAATAGCAGGAAGTTTCCTTAATTAAATTTGTGGGTCACTATGGCATGAAACTGCAAACAAAATTGTAGCCTATCTTTTTACTTGGGTACCTACTACCTACTACCTACTACCTATTACCTACAATCCATAAAACTAACATGTTGTGATGAATACATTAATATAGGCCCAAAAAATTATATTGTTTTATAATAAAAAAAGTACATACACATATCCAATCAAAGTTACCCAAATGAGTAATCACAAAGTATTGCAAATGTGTGCCTATAAATATATATATATATATATATATATATATATATATATATATATATATATATATATATATATATATATATATATATATATATATATATATATATATATATATATATATATATATATATATATATATATATATATATATATATATATATTTTTTTTTTTTCTCTATCCTCACTAGGTATTTGGAGATACCTGTTCTGAGGTAGGCAGGGTATTCTTATTCCTTTTATAATATAATACAGCTTTATATATATTTTTAAAATCTAAAGGAGTAACATTACAGAATTAGAAAATAGGATTAGAAAATAGGACTATACAATTATAAAACACTGACACTGACACATAGATCAATCACACACAAACTCTCATTTGCTGCTCCAACTGTGATCTTCCAATTTTTAGGAGCCATTCCTTTGTGTGCATCTTGAATCCATTTCCAACTGAGCACAATACTTCTTGTGGGAGCATATTATAAATTTTAGGGCCTATAAAATTTGAATGTCTTTGGGCAAACGAAGATCGCACACGAGGAACACTTATTTTGCCTTCAGTTCTTGATCTTGTGTCTTTAGAGTGGTTAATGACGTATGGCTCTCTGTTTTTGTGCAAGTCCTCTAAAGTTGACTTAATGAAAATCTGTCTTACATTCAAAATATTTGCCCTACGAAACAAGGGTTCAGACTCACAACGGAAAGGCTTCCTGAACATAACTCTAACTATAGCTTTTTGCACTTATTACTATTTAATAACGTAATTTTGCATAGTTCTAGCTAACTAAGTTAACTATGTTAATCTAATATAAATATATATATATATATATATATATATATATATATATATATATATATATATATATATATATATATATATATATATATAATATATATATATATAAATATATATAAATATATATATTTAATGCAAAAATGTTATTAAATGCTTTCACAAAAAGCACTTAATCAAAAATAAATTCCAAACACAGGTATGATCGTAGGTAGGAATATCACAGGGAATCAGAAGCAGTATAACAGTTACCCCCATAACTTAAAAGAGATAACAGTGTCAGCATAATTTGCATTTGCGATTTTGAATATGAATGTGGCACAAACTCTTACAGCCATCGTGTTCAAAAGATTTTTGATAGCGGTATTACTAAGTCGTTCAACAGAGCTGAATCAGTATTTTTTGCAGAATTTACACACGTGTTCTACAATACGTAAAATAATGTAATTATGTTCATATACTTAAAAGAAGTATATATATGTATATTAATGGTCCAGTACAATAATGCAGAATTTCTTGATTATTTTTAAGTATTTTTTGTCTTTAAGCCTAAATATTATTTATATAAAATATTTTATATAAATAATATTTATAAGAATTATCATTATTTTCGTGATATTTATTGTGATGTTATAAAGTGTGCAGGCCTTTAAAGTTCATTTGGCGCGTCCAATATAAGAATAAGTCCTGGAGAAAATGGAAAATAATATGTCAAAGTAATTTTTTGTTTACTTAATCAGCGGTCACAAAAATGAAATAGAGCGGAATCATAAATAGTATTTTGATATATGTACATTCATATTAATAGATTGTGCACAGAATTCCAATTCCATAAATTTAATTAATTACATATGTGGTGGTCCTATATTGCCTAAAACTATTTTATAATAATAATAATAATCATTTGGATAATTTTTAAAGCGCCATTTTCGTAAAATACTACCTCAAGGGCGCTTATAAAGACATGGATAATAATAATAATGCAATTTTGTCCTGTTTACTGTATTCTATCAAAATCTTAATTTAAATTGCGATAAAACGTTGCCAATTCTATGTTAAACCAATATGAAATCATTAAATCGCACCAAAACGTAACAATTTTACAAGAATTCCTGATTACTTAAAATTATTTATAATGGAGACGTTTTGGTGAGGACCTCCACATATAATCATCAATCACAAAAGTCATGTTGTACACTTGCGAAGTTCACTAACTTCACCTTCAAATCAAAAATTCTAAAATGATAATTATTTATTTTTATAAACTCGGGGAGCCCTGATTCGTCCCTGGTGCAAGTGGGTTACCAAATCCTGAGCGAGTGGCCTTACTCATTTTATTGTCTATTGCCCCTTTCTTGCATTGTTACCATTGACTATTGCCATTAAGCTTCATTGCTCTTCCCGCCGAGCGAGTTGAACTCGAATGGCAGTGCTTCTTCCTTCTACCTGAAGTCGGTAATAGCGCAACTTAGCATCGTAATGTACATAATACAGGAACCCAGTTCGGTCCACTGGCACTGACCACTGACCGAATATTCACGGGTCGACTGCCACGCGCGCGCGCGCACGTGTGCCTCGTTTTTCTATTCGACCATTTTCTTATTTTATTAACTCGTATTGTCTAACAGTTAGACAATAGGAAGTTGATGAAATAAGAAGTTAGACTCTAACCGAATGTACCGGGTGGTACATTCAGTTAGCACACTTCTTAAAACTCAAACCCCCTAAATTATTGTTGTTAACAACTTGTAAATCAGCGTTAAATAATTTTGCCAAATAATATTTATGGCATTTATAAAATGAGAAAAAATTAGAACTTTTAGAATGTCTCAAAAGAGACGAAGTAAAAAAGAAATGGCAATCTGGAAATCCAGTCATTTACAAAGCTTATGACCTTATATATATATATATATATATATATATATATATATATATATATATATATATATATATATATATATACATATATATATATTTCACATTTTAAAAACATATTAAAATCGCACTATATTAATTACTAGCCAATAGAAAAAAGTGCTACGGTATGTCCTTAATTATTATAGTGATTGCTACTGTATAATATTAATACTGTAGTGACTTTTTTGTTATCATCATTTATCAGAAACGGAGTTTCGTCGTGCTGATTTCGTTAGAACAAACTGTTTATTTTTATTAAAAAATAGTATTTTATTTTAATGTGATAAAATGCAGTTTTCCAAGAAATTCTAGCAGAAAATCTTAATATTTTATTTTAAGTATCTAGTAATATATTTTGACGATAGGTTACGAAACAAAAATGAAAACATAAATTTAAATTTAATCTTATTTTGAAAACCTATTTTAAGAAACGGGAAATCGGAGTGAGGTTTTATATTCTTAAATAAGTTGTTTTCATTGTTCTCACTTGTTGATGGGTAACGCGAGGTCACGACCATGACAACGTTGACCTCCGAATGGGGTAAATTAATGTACCAAGAAATTAAATATGGCATTGTTCTCAGTACTAATTTACACACAGAAATACAAACATTCATCTTTATGGAAATTCACTTGCATAGGAAATGTTAGCTTAGTGCAAAATGGAGAGGGTCTACAAAATGTACGAGTACATATGTTACGACTAATTTTAATTCGTTTTGTAGTATTTTTAGGTGCCATCAGATCATCCCTGTGATGGAAATTTGTTGTTTGTTATAAAATATAATCAATTCAATGGTTTTTACATATAAAAATACAACTTTCATTTCTCGGTTACCTGTATTTAAGAGTTAAATTTTAGATTTTAAAATACAATAATTGCATTATTGTTTACTTGTGTACATTGTCAAAACGTATTTAATAAATATTAGAGTGAAAAATCTTTTACGAAACTCTCCCTTAATCATACTATTGAGGATTTTTCAGTATGCCATATATTTACATTTTAGTATGTTAAATGATTTTTTTTAATACGTCTGTCAGTTTAAAAAAAACAATAGTTAATTTTAAACAATAAGAAGGTGTTTCCAAATATAATTGTTTGTGTGATAAAATTTAAAAATAAAATACTATATTTTTTTTCAAATGATTTTCAAAAAAAAAACTTAGAGAAAGAAATTCTTTTTTTCTACATGCTTTAATAAAAACAAAAAGTATTGTACTTATTGTATCATAAAAACCATTATCTAAATAGGAATTTCAATGAACTCATAGAGAGGAATTTTTTTCTATCAATAAACTGACAGGCTTGTATTTCAACCGCAATACCACAAATCAGCGTCTATAAATTTATTACAGTACCTATAATTTCCTTTGAACGGTTATTCAATTAAGTACATATCATTTCCGACAAAGCTGCCTCACTTTAACAGTTATTTACACACGGCTGATTGAATTTTCGCTTTAAAGAAAGGTAAGCAGTACTTACCTTTTTGTGTCAATTTTCTGAAAATAAAGGTCTACCTTTACACGGTTCAGAAATATTAGCCACATTTACGCAACATGAATTTGTTGTTGAAATAAAATTTAATTTATAAAAATAAGTAGAATCACGTTCCGTAAACTATCCACAGTATAGTCGTGAGCTTTGGTAGGTAGGTACATAAGTGCTACCGGTAGTGTCGACAGGGATGTGGGTTATTTCAGTACAAATGTATTTTAGTATCAATCTTATTTTGGTAGAGGAGTATATTTTTTTTAATGATGTTACAAATAATTTAATGAATTAATATAAATCAATACACATTAATAAAAAAAACAATGCAAGCGAGTTAATAAACTGCATAAAAAAATTACCATACATGTTTTTTGAAACGAATATTGGTGTTCTTGTAAAACACCCAACTATTTTTTATTTAATAAATTATATATTTAAACTTAAAAACAGGCCGGATGTGTTTGAAAATAGGAATCAAATTGTGGCAGAGTGGTGACGAATCTTGTAACTCTTACTCCAGTCCACAACTCATATGGAACCACAATCCAACTGATTAACATTATTTACTACTACATATTCTCGTAATTTATTGAAATAAATACCTTGTTACTAAAATATAATAAGAAATGAAATTAGATTTTTTGTACCTCTTCTTTATGTGCCATGATAGGCCCCCCCGACGTCGACTTACACTTGAGAGTAATCCTGTCTCGGGCAGCTCCAAACAACACCTCAACGGTTCTGATCTCCGTCCAATCTCGTCTCGTATATTCTTGGACATATACCATATATTTCCTCTATGAGGAAAAAATTATCTCTTAAAATTTTATCTAAATATTAGGACTAAAAACCGTATAAATATTTTACTAAAATTGTAAATTGATGACAATTGACCTATTTCTTGATAGATTCGAATGAGATTATACCATATTTATGTATTTAAATTTAATTTTTCAGGTTCATTCTACATTTTCGCAAGACTATGATGGTAAATATTATCTTTTGTTAAACATAATTTTGTCAAAATATCACATGATATATTTTTTTTTACCTTTACTGAATGGTGTGCCGGGTACTGCATCACTCCTACGCTCTACATGGTATTTAATAAATATTAAAATAGAAAAATCTTTTATATTTATTAAGATCCCCTGGGATTCAAATTCGTAACATTCTGTATGCACAGAATGTTACGAATTTGAATCCCAAAAAGAAAAATTAAAAAAACTATTTCTAATCTGGTTCTCAATTCTGACCCTTGTGTGAACTTAATCATTGCACATTGAACAGCTCAGCGCACCATTTTCATTATAATGAGATACCTACCAATGACTTAAGTGAAGAATACTAAATTGTACTTAGGATAGTTTCAGATTATGTCATTGTTTTAAGTAAAATCTGTTTATTTCAGTGACAGACATTCAGTGCACATTCAGTAGTCCCGGGGCCGGCGGATCCCGAGACTCCATAGCAGCCCTCCTCCGCAAGCCCGAGGGGTTTAGGGGAGCCCCGCTGTTCGCGGACGACCGCTCGGTGGACGCGAGAACCGACCCCTCGTGTCAGATCAGACCGGAACCGAGTGACTCGCAGGGCCTGCTCTATAGACTGAAAATAACAGACTTCTCCAGGTGTGGAGTGCTCAAGAGAAATGTGGGTGCACAAACTTTATTATTTCAACATAAACCTACTGAAAATCAGCAACCTTTAATAAATGAGATACCTAGTGCATTGAAAGGACTTTGTGGATAGTGTATTTAAAGTGCCGTTGTGGTAGTATGTATGTGTAAAATGGCGCTATATAAATTTTCCACGATTATTATTAAGTATAATAATAAACATATATCTCGCTTATTAATTAGAACTTTCACCCCTTTTTAATATATTTTAGAAAGAAAAAAATCTGAAATGATAAGTAATTTATTAAATTTAAAGTACATTCTCAGTTTATATTTATTGTTTTGCACGTTCCATTTACTGAGTATTCAATGTTTTATAATAATCTTACTTTTTCACTAGATAAATACATTTTTTTTTAATTTAGGGGTTTGTCCATGTACGCGTCTGGTTTCCCCAGTTCCCAGGCGTTGTGATGCAGTCCGATCAAGAGCTGATCATCATGTGCAAACCTCCAGAACCAACAGTAATAGAAAACAAGGCAGCCGGATTTGCAGGCAGTTTGTAAGCAATGGAAAAATTACTGATAATTTTTTTAGACTTATGTCTCTACGATTTTTTTTTAGATGCTTAATATAATCAACATTGAAATCTTTGAACCAGTTCTTCGGTAATGTTAGAGTACAGCTATCCTTAGAGAAGAGTGATGTGAGAATGTCGTTGAAGATGAGATAGCAATATACAGTTACAGCCATTGAAGTCCTTGAACTAGTTCATCTGTAATGTTAGAGTACAGCTATCCTTAGTGAAGAGCGATGTGAGAACGTCGTTGAAGATGAGGTAGCAATATATAGTTACAGCTATTGAAGTCCTTGAACTAGTTCTTCTGTAATGTTAGAGTACAGCTATCCTTAGAGAAGAGCGATGTGAGAACGTCGTTGAAGATGAGGTAGCAATATATAGTTACAGCTATTGAAGTCCTTGAACTAGTTCTTCTGTAATGTTAGAGTACAGCTATCCTTAGAGAAGAGCGATGTGAGAACGTCGTTGAAGATGAGGTAGCAATATATAGTTACGGCTATTGAAGTCCTTGAACTAGTTCATCTGTAATGTTAGAGTACAGCTATCCTTAGTGAAGAGCGATGTGAGAACGTCGTTGAAGATGAGGTAGCAATATATATAGTTACAGCCATTATTTTAGTTTTAGCCATTATAAGATCGAAAAAATGTGATTATTTTCAAAGAAATTGTGATATGTACCTACTTATTTTAAATTTAATTCAATTTCATTTTGTAATTGGAGGATAGGTAGATATTAGTCTTATTTTACTGACTTATATACTAATTCTCTAAACAGCATTACTAATGACCCTTATCCGCACCCAGTGATGCATAGGGTACTGTATAAAATTGATGTAATATAAATACAACACTGACTAGTCTAGAATAGTATAAAATAAATATGAAGATGAAATATCACTTTTATTTATTTTGACCCACCTGGAAATCAAACCCGGGACCCCAGCATGGTATGCTAACCGCTACGCTATATGGAGGTGGATGCAAAAGACTGATTTCGAACATAACTTACTTCTACTTTACCAAGTAGAACAGCGCTTCTCTGCAGAGAGGATGGAATGCCAAAATTATTCGTCAGGTTTTGGCACTTGGATGTCGAGTGCCACTGATTAACAAGAGAATATAATGATTATTAACTGGTTCAGAGCGGCGGTGGGCTGCAGGGGCTCGGAGGGGCTCGGAGGGGCTCGCCCGAGCCCCTTGTTATATTAAGAGAAAAAAATCAGTACAAAAATGCAATTTCAGTGGTTGGTTTGAATGTATTATGAAACAAAACTTCATTGCCTTTTGAAATTTCTCGAGAAATATATTTAACAGGGGTGCGCAATAAAAGAGACTTATCCGTTTTTTTCATTGTTGAATAAAATTATTTTACATCATAAAAAAATAAGTCATTTCTATATTTTTTTGTTTGATGTGCATGTAATTATTTTTAATTATTATGTATTTTGGATAATTAAAACAAAATTAAACACCTCCCACCACCCCCTTCCCCCTCCACCCTTCCCCCTTCCCCCTTCCCCCTTCCCCCTTCCCCCTCCACCGCTCCTTGTTAAAAATTTGGCAGCCCACCCCTGATTGAGAGTAGGATACAGGGATTAGGCACCAGACTTGTGTCCTCTTCTTTCCTTTCTTGCATTTGAGCATTTCTTTCAATTCAAAAGGTTTTGCAAATACCCCGTGACAATGTTTCAAAAATTTTTTTTGTTACTCAGTCCTCATGGCGCACGGGTATCAGGAGTAGTTGAAGAGACACCGGGACGGCTGGAGTATGAAGTCGCACTGTATAAGGAAGCTCCAGCTGCAAGATTGTCTAATTCTTCCAATGAACTTCCAGTTGACCAGGTAAAACGAATTCATCTTCAATTCCATTGTTGGAGATGTAAATTTATGTATCACAAATCTTTTATTTTTTTTTACCCATAGAACGCTTTTTATTCCTAACCAGTGATGTCATCAATCAATTCCATAACAGCCAATATTATAGAATTGATTATAAAGGCTCTTGTTGCTGTTGCTGGAGTGTGTTTTCAGCACTAATTTTCTTTTCTATCATAGCTGTAAAGCTGTTTTTATATTCATAATATATCAGAGCATTACTTCTCAAAAAATATCAGTAAAGTTTCAAATATTTTAACAAATATTTTAATAACAAGGTTAAAAAAATAACTAACCATCACGCCGCTTCCCCGCAGGGATAGGCAGAGAGAATAGAACGCCACACCACTCTGTCTTTGCAAACATTCTTCGCCTCTTCCACGTTCATGCATTTCCTCATACATACCCGCCGATTGTTACGACTCCTAACCTGACCACTTTCAAGTATGTATTTGGCATACCTGATCGTGCCATGTTTTAACAAGGTTGCTATACATATATTATACTGTACCCTTAAAGGGATTTTTCACAAAAATGAAAACGGGAAAAAAATATCCTATTAATGAATAAATAAATTTTGTAATTGATTCTTCACTCTAATATTTATCAACTTTGCCTTCACATAATACGAAGAATAAAAAAATTAATATTAAAATCATTTATTTTGCAGGCCGTTCCTATCGGCACCAAGTTGCAGCTTCGAGCTAGGATCAACCCAGATTCGGCATGGAAGTATGTGAAGCTGATGGAAGTCACCGTATCTCCTGACCCCGATGATCCCCATACTCCTGGAAGTGTGACTCTTATTAAAGACGGGTATGATTTCTCACTAACTACTGATAATAAAAAAAAACTATTTTCGATATTCCCTGAAAGTTTTATTGTGATATCATTTTCTCCTATTCTTGGGTACCATTCCAAGAGGGGTTTAGGTTTAATCCCTACTCTGCCATAACTTGATTCCTATTTTGAAATACAAGCCAAGCAGTTTAACCTGAAAATATGGTTGGATTGAAATATTTGTATTTATCATACAATACATCTACGTGTTTGGTGTAATAGTTATTTGAATGAATGTTTTCAGTTGTCGGAACCGTGATTTCTCATCCATCATACCCCACCAGCCAGCGCGGTACCGAGACAAGCACAATGAAGTATTTCTGGACTTTGAAGCCTTCTTACTGAGTACTATGAAGGAACGCAGTACTCTGTGGATACACTCACAAATAAAAGCCTGCATGGACACTGCAGACTGCCAACCTGATTTCTGCTTAGATCTGTATGAACCATCAGGTAAGTTTTACACATTTAAAAACATACATATGTATATTCAGTATACATACATATATAGAGTAGGTCCACCAGTTATCAAAATCAAATCACCATGTTGTTAAGTAAATTATTGATTACATAGTAGGGTGTATGAGAAAAGAATAATAGAAAGATAAAAGGAGAATAGCAACAATGACTCGGGTGGTCAGGGTTGAATATCCGTAATCGATCTACGTTATGGCAACTAAAAAAATATTAATTTATTCAATTCTTGTATACTTGTAAAATTGTATACTTACTCTGAATTAGTGTCTCAACCAGGTCATGGCAGAAGAAAACGACAAATGAAGTTCATACTATATGAGAACTCCACAAACCCTCAGAAGTCTTCACACGGAATGCATGCCGAAGCTCTTACACAGAAGTATAATGACACTACGCAGTTTACTAAGTTCAAAGAGAATATTGAATACACTGTTGTGATGCCGGGGGAACTATTTCACAAGACCAATGCCATGGAGGCATCTTGCAACTCCTCTCTCGTCATAGCCGGTGCTCTGGGATGTCTTCTCTTCATATCAGCAATAATTGTAAGCAACTTTAGCTTTACTATTTTATTAATATACATATACATACTATGTTCTCTACAAATGAACCTTCAACAAACTAATGTTGATGTCTGATTAACCAAAACATTAGGAGTATGTATGTATAACATTAGAATATAAGTTCTTATTTCTTCCAATGAATGACTAATACAATCTGTTGTAACATTGTTATTTTCCTTTTTTATGATTGGCGTTTTAACCAGTGTTTTTTTTCCTTTCTGATTTAAAAAAAATTTCAGATGTGTTACCTAGCCAGCAGACTTCGCGCTACAGTTTTAAGAAACAATATGTCGCATCTCTCAAGTAAGTCAATTGATCAAATAGTTAGAGAAGTCCATGCTTCATCATATGGAGACTCTATTGGCTATACTGGGCGCCCTACACTGCAGTAATGCATATGATATACAACAGGAAAAAATAACTACCCTGCTCTTGGATTCGAGGCTGGATCTTTGATTGCTGGTCAGATGTGTTATACAACTAAACTAAGCAGGCACATCTCAACTGTGAAATTCACCCTTATTCACCCACATTGTTGACCATACGAATTGGTGCTTCTTTATAAAGAAATACTTTTATTGCACAACAGCTAAATTACAGTGATTAGATATTTGTCTTTATTCATGTCTGCTTCAAATATGGAGCCTGTTATATGAACATTAAAATCTTGATGTATAATTTGTATTAAAAAATAGTATGGCAATTTATATTCACTGTAAAATAATCAGAATTTGTCACATAATACCAAAATAATTTTTATCTTTAAATATTTATTATTATTTTTAAGGTAGGTAATGTTTAAAAAAATGTTATTTAATTTTATTCAAAGAAGATTATATACAGATGTCTGTTATAATATTAAATATTATTGTTTAACTTGTGACTGAGAAATAATACTGATGTAAAAGTGCTCTCGCTTTAATGTACCTATTTTTCAATCATGACGAATAACATTAACAGGTAAAATTTAAAGTTGTTTGATATTTATACTATGTGCTACCATAATTACCTGAAAATGGGAATATATTGACCATTTTAAGCTTAAAATGGAGTGCGACTGAATATTCACATTTGTATCGAGTTATAACTATATTATTCAATAACAAAAAATTAATCTTTATAAAAATAAAATATTAAAAACAATAATTTAATTTATTTATACAACTAAATTTTTACTTTACTTTTTTGTTACTTTGTATAACAAATAAAAAAAATAGTTATCCAAACCATTGGTTTTCTTATTTTCATCATCACATACACGTTTACCTTTTTTTACTTGGAGCACATGTACCGTACCGTAGAGTAAGTGTAACAACTGCTATCGACCCTTTTCTTACTTGCAAAAGTATGTTTGAAAGCGCTGGCATCTAGGATTTGCGTAGTCTCTGTGAAGATTATCATATCAAAAGTGTAAAAGCAGAACCATTCCTGAATAATATTTGCGAAGTGGTGATTTTCGGGAAAAACTTAAATAATGCACAGAAACGGATATACAAAATGAAGTATTTTTTTTAAATTTAAAAAAAACACTGGAATTTGATATATTAAAAAAAATGTTTTTGCTTTTATAATGTTGACTTCAGTAAAGTGTTTGGTACTTTTTTATACCTCAAATCTGGTGTTTTTCAAATGGTTTTTCCTTTGTGGTGGTGTGTTATGGGATGAAGCATGTAATTGAAGGTATTTATTCTGATTAATTCCAGCATAAAAATAGCTGTCTGTCTCACCTGTATAAATAGTAAGTGTACATAAAATATTACACATTACTTTTCTATGTACAAAATAATATTTGAATTTGTCGGCAGATAAATGCGGCAAATCCAAGTCATTGAAAATTATAATTGATTATAATTCTACTGATAAACTTATGCTCTTAGGGTGAAGACTGACCGGAGCATTTCGTCGTAACGTAACGTCGTAACATCGCTCGCGGCGAGTATGTTACGTTATGACGTTACGGCATTGCTGACTGACCGCGATCAGTGCTCGTTTGTGGCCTTGTGCTCAATGTTGCCATATGACACATCAAAAAATCTGAATTACAGTCTAGAAATCTGTATTAAATTTGTATAGGATCAATAACCCAAAATCTGTATGAATCTTTGCAATTTTGCACTCGTAGTTAAAATGTCAGATGACGAAGACGTGATTAACTAAGGACCAAGGTCCTGTGATTTTAATAAATTACAGCTTACTCCAGACGAAGAAAAAAAAGATTCCCTGCAGTTTGGGGAATTTCCCACAGATTGGCAATCCTGGTACTGACCTAAAATTGCATCCGACTTGGGATGGAGCATTCGGAAGGAGCGGCGAGCAGCTCGGCTCGGTGTACTGACTGCCTGAATGCTCGCATCATAACATGTTACGTTATGACGAAATGCTCCAGTCAGTCTTCACCCTTATAGGTTATCTTGATGGTTGATTATATACAAATGTAATAAATTCTCTTTGATTCAGCTTCGGGTAACTATCATCCTTACAAATAATATAGTAAGCCACAAATCATCAATGATTAGTTTTTAATGTTTTTCATTATATTTGAAATAAATACATAAGAATTTATTATGCTATTTTCTAGTACATATATAAAACTCTGGCAACCAAGTATGTACCAGACAAAATATGTTTGAATTATTTTCCTGTAAAACCGCATGGCTGCATGGCTTACGATAGTACATGTAAAGGGGGTCGACTTGAATTCCTTCAAATAGACTGGATATCAGGTTTTAAAAAAAAAACAAGTAAGCCGTAAAGCCATTTATAATTGGAAAAAAAACAAGTATTTCAAGTACAGAAAATGATTTCATAATTACAATTGCACATTTTTTTATGTTGCACAATTGCATATTGGGAAATATAATTAAAATGTGAAAAAATAATATTTATTTAAAATTTTCACAAATGAAAATATAAATTTTGTGCTGTTAAATTATTGCATATATGTATAAGAATGTGTATACAGCTTACAAATAAATGAGTAATTAACTGCCCTATTTTTTATGTTAAAAAAATATATAATCCCTTTTAGTTTTTCATTAAAATTAAAGGAATTCTGAAAATAATTTTAAAAATTCATAGTTTTATTTGATTTTTTACTAAACTAATGTGATTGACTAGTGTAAAATTGATTGTAAATATTAGTTATCTCACCGTTCCCAGCCAAAAGGGTTCGGTTACAAATCATTACATTTCTAGAGATGCATTTGAAGCGCTATGATCATGTTGTAACAATAAGAAAGAATTAAGTGTTGGCAATATGTAAATGTACATGATATGACAGTTCACTTCAAATATCTCTTTTTAAAAAAAGCGGCAATTTATAAATCACGAGTTTTCAGCTGGCAACAGTCAATATTTTGGTTTATGTAGCATATAAAATGGACACACTAATTTAATAAACTTACATTGCTTTTGTATTAAACGTATATTGGTAATGTAAAAATTTTAAGCAATGACAAAGTATACACGCCACTATATATATTTTTTTAAAGTACTTAATAAAAAACAATTTTGGTATAGGGATGAACATTATTTTTCTCCAGTAAATATTTTGTAAGTCAATATAAAACTAAAATTCTCCTACAATTCTCTCCCGGTATGCATTTCTTTCTTTTAGAAATTTTGAAAAATCAATATCCTTTTTCTTAATCACCTTTCACTAAATCGCATTTCTAAACTTAAATTTTTACCTATAAAGCTAAGAAGTACTAGATATTTATTCGGTCAATAAGTATTTTACGTTTATAATAGTAAAAATTCTTTTTAAAAGCCATTTTGTAAATTTAACTAAGTGGTTTATTAGACAAACAAGTGCAATGGGTATAAAAAAAACAAAGGAACAAATATATGTGAAATTTTGAAAGTTACAAATTAAAATATAAATTAAGTATGATAATTAATAAAATAAAAAGAGAACCATTTTATATAATTCATTTACCAATTCGCATCATACTATATAATTATTAAACCCTAATATTGCATCAATCCCAAAATAGTTTTATTTTATTGTAGTTATAACTATAGGATTCAAAATTGAGTAATTTCCAGCAAAACATTATTTATTTATTTATTTATTTTTAAACTTCATGTACAGAAAATAAAAAGTACATTGGCGGGCTTATTGCTAAAAAGCAATATCTTCCAACCGACCAAAGACGGACTAGTGATATTGATCAAAACGTTTGATACCATATATAGCCATTTGCAATCAGTGGGCAGATAGTACTTGAACAATTAAAAAAAACATAAATTACAAATTGACATTTAAAAAGAAACATAAATTAACAAAAGACGATAATAAGGAGGGCAAAGGAAGAAGGAATTTAGGGAAGGAGGTAGAGGGAGGAGGTTTGATCGACAGTTAGGATTCTAATGACAGATAGTAATGTCTCAGACGTTTTTAAAAGTTAATACATATTATTGTCTGATGTAATAGATTTTATCAAAAAACTAAAAAACAATTAATTAACAATTAGACAAAAAAGTATTCTAGGATTCTAATGATAAATAGGTAGAATTCGGTAGCAAGTTTAAGAAAGAGAGGAGGGGTCAGGGGAGGAGGAGATGGACAGTTAGGGTTCTAAGGTAAGATAATGATGTTTCAGGCGTTTTTTGAAGGTTAAGATAGAAGGTGCATTTTTTACATGTAGAGGTAGTTCATTCCAGAGTCTAGCCGCTTGGACAGTAAAGGAATTACTGAGGAATGCTGTGTTGTGGCAAGGAATGGAGAGTGTTCTCTCTTGGGAAGAGCGAAGCGATAGACCATGATCAGAAAGGTAAACGAAGTTTTCTACAAGATAAATTGGTGCACTGGGGTCGTGAAGAATGTTGTATAATAGGGCAAGAGATTGTGAATTTATGCGTTGTTTAAAATGAAGCCATTTTAATTCAGTGCGACAGGGTGAAACATGGTCATATTTCCTTAAGTTAAAAATAAAGCGAATACTATGATTCTGAAGACGCTCCAGACGATTGATAAGTTCCGTGCTAGCGTTAAGGTAACATATATTAGCATAACACAGAGAAGATAGGAGGACAGATTGTGACAGATTTATTTTAGCAGTGGGCGGAAGAAAATTTTGTAACCTTTTTAATGAGTGGAGAGTGCGGTAAAATTTTTTACTAACTTCAGTTATCTGTTCATTCCAGCTTAAGTGTTGGTCCATTAAGATACCAAGGTTTTTTACAGTTTTCGTAAAAGGAATTGGAGATTTGTTAATTACTAAAGGTGATAAAGTAGTTAAGTTTAGAAGGGAAATTTGTCTACGACTACCTATAACAATGGCTTGAGATTTTTTTGGGTTGATCAGTAAACCATTATCTTTGGACCAACAAGAGATTGAATAGAGATTAGAGTTTAACGTTTTTATAGCATTGTCAACATTTTTGGCATCAGTGTGAAGATAAAATGTGTGAAGATAAAAGATATTATGTATTTTCTATAGCGTAAAATCATTCTCAAGTCTTATATCCAAGGTGAGAAAAAAGTTCAGTGTCAGAAAAGTTAACTTTCAGTCATATCCGGTGAAATGTTGTAAATGCCAATTCAAATGTAAAATTAAAAGGTAAAAATCCTTTTGTTTTCGTAAATCTATCCAAAATAAATATAAAGAATTATATAAATATAAAGAATATTATCTTCTCCTAACTGGGGTTAACAATATTTTACCGAGAAAAGGTCGTCATATTGACAATAGTGTAGAAAATTTAATGATATTACAGCAAGATTGCTGAAATATTTCTTTTGTTGATATAATTTATGTACTTGGAAATTTCTCACAGTGCTTATTTATGTAGATCAACTCGTTTATATTACATTTAGTTATGTTTTACTTTTTAAAATTCTAAATGAATGTCTCGTAACATATGTACGTCAGCATAAGGCATTAATGCCGCGGTAGCGATGTTATTAACTTGTACCCGCTAATCCAGGTATCTGAACATAAATCCATACAAATATTAAGGAATTTTAATGCGACATTTTTATGTAAAAGAGAGGCTTTTAAATGTGCATTGATCTAGAAATGATCAACTGGCAAATTCAAAAAAATAAATTATCAATATGGTGTTCGAGTCTTACCGAGTTTTTACCGAGAATATATACACAAAGTTACAGGGTTATACAGCAGAGTTAAAAAATAAGAAAATGTATCTTATACGGCTATAATCACTTAAAAACCATAGCTGTACATTGATTTTTATGTTTATATTACAATGTCTTGCTGGAAGTGACTCTAAATATTATAATTAAAGGAATAGTTGCTTATTTATTTACAATTTTGGTTTCTACTCTAATATTTCATCACGATAACTACAATTTTAGTATCCATTAGCCATATAAGCATCCAGTGATCTCTATCCAGCTTGAACCGTGAGAAATATAAATCCAAAAAGCAGCTCATTACTAATAAAGAAATATACCTAAATACATAAAAATAAAATAACACAAAGGCATAGAGGTAACTCTTTCACTAGAGATATGTGGTTAACATTCTTCCCTCCCTAAAAAATTTCATAAAAAATTAATGTTTCACAATACATCAATAATATGAAGTAAATAATTATTATGAAAGAGATTATATTGTTATGTAAAAAAAATAACAAGACAAATCATATATTTCTGAATTAATTTAAAACATACAAATGTTTACATTGTATGCAAGTCTATAAAGTCAAACAAAATATGGATAAAAAAATATGAATAAAAAATAATAATACACATACACACAAGTTTAAAAGATTAAATATAAAATAAATGAATTCTAAACTACTCAGACATGCAATGTGAAAGGCATTTGGGCAAAGCATTGGCACCTATGCTAAACTATTGTTTTCTTGAAAAAAATGCAACATTTCAAATAAAAAAACGGATCATTCCAAAAAGACAGATATTATTAACCTCTCAAAGAGATGGACAAACTTCATTGTCCAGAACTTACGACTTCAATATTTGGTCAAACTTTTTACAATTCTTTTCATAGTAAACTATAAATCAAACATAAATTTTATCTACAATCCTAGTGTTTTTTATTTAACCGTATATAATAATAATAATAATAACATAGGTATAGCTACATATAATTTTGAGAATTGGCACAAAATCCTTACATTCGCATACACTTCCATTATTTTGTTACTTTAACATATTCCAAAAAAGTAATAATTTTCTATAAACAATATGTATTATTTTATAAAACACCTTTGTATATTATGGATAGATGTAGCAATACATACATTTGTATGTATTTATTTAAATAATATCAATATTTGAATAATAAATGTATTTTTCACTATAAGATTAAATAAATGCTTTGTGACAGTTTGAATAAACAATATGACTTGTAAAGAAATTCTATTATATTAATGTCCAATTTGTACTCTTCCACTGTAATAATCAATTTTACACATAATATTTTCCTAGTGGTTTTAACATTTTACTACAATACGTATGATATTACATTATAAATACTTAGTGACAAATACAAGAGATTCCAACACCCTAATCCAAACAAAGTTATAATTTACGAAAAACAAGTTATGACATTTTATTTTTAGATCTCTCGTTATTTCTATGCAGGGGTCACTCGAGCGTTACAGCAAAAAATATGTACACCTTGGAAAATAAAAAGCATTTTCTAAGTATCCCAGATGTACAATATATTGCAATAGCATTTGTCATTTGACATACAATGCTACAAAAATGCAACAACAAAAAAGGGGAATAGTAAATAAATGAATAAAGAAATTACCATTTTCTTCCTTTACAATGCATCTGAATTTTATAAAATTGGATTCTGCTGTTTGTGGGTTTGGGCGATAAATAACAATATATATATATATATATATATTCATATTAGAAAAGACACGGTAAAAAAATACTATTCAGCTTGGATTAGGTTTTTTTTCATGTAGAGAGTGATGTGTATATTTAAAAGCCTATAGAGATTTGTGAAATTTTTGTGCACAGAGAAATAAAAATATTGTAAGACATTGAATAATTAAAATACATAAATAAATGACTTATCACATCTGGAGACTACATCGAGAGTGATTAATGATGGACAGATTGTTTGCACTCTCCATTGTGGATCCTGCCATTGGCGAGTGCTTTCATCAGCTCTATTTCGCTCTTTTCCTTTTTTTGATTTCTCATTTCGAATTCGAGGCGGTGCTTGATGATCCTCTGTACGATGTGTTCCGTTGTCATGGTGTTGCGGGAATCTACGACCGAGAAGATGCCCCTCCTCTTGGGGGCGAGGTAAGGGTCGGAGCCGTCGTGGTCGGGAGCGATGTCCGTCACCCCGTGGCAAACCACGCTCACTCGGAAATGGTTCATCAGATCATCCGTTACACTATACGGCGCGCCGATAACTACTTCGTGCACATACTAAAACAAAAACTTACAAGTTTCAAAATTTTACCGTAATAATGCAAAATATACTTACACACCAGGTAGGAAATAGTTTAGTAATAATTAAAGGTAGGCAGAGAAGATGGAATCCCACATTCGTCTATCCTGACATTGCCTTCTAGCTTTCTCTACATCTATACATCTAGTCATACCTGCCGTCAAATAACATACATTTTTTAACACGACTGAATTTCAAGTTCTAATTAATTTGGTCATGCTAAGCCCTTTTTAGTCATCCTCGCTCTGTTCTCCAATTCACATTTGACAAATATACTATGTAGTAAAGTGTTCGTTCCACGTAACCAAACCACTTGGAAGAACCTTTCTTAATATTTTTACTATCCCTAGCTTAGCTTTGCATTCATTTGTAATATCTTCATTTTAAATTATGTCATAAATCAATGTCCCGTACATTCATCTTGGGATCACAATTCAACATGTTCACTCTGCTTTTATCCTTCTTTAACTAAAAATCACGTTTCGCACTTCCATGTTCCGTACATCAATGTTGGCACTAGTATTCTGTCATGTATGCCAGTTTATTATTCATGGATATATAGGTTCAGGTGTTGGTACCTGTTTGAGGATGCGGTATTTCTTTCAACTCGGCGGCATGAATGTAAAAAGTGTCACTCACCTTGCACGCCAGCACACTGAGTACGCGCTCGTGCAGATTCATGATGGGGCAGTTGGAGCCCTTGTAGCGGTTGACTTCGGGATCCGTGTGGAGCCCCACAATGAGGAAGTCCCCCATCGCTCGGGCCCCCTGCAGGAAGTCCAGGTGTCCTACGTGAAACAGGTCAAACGCCCCGGCCACATACACTACCTGCCAGATAGGAAATTCTCATTAATTGAGAAAAATTATGAAAAGTAGAAAAAAGAATACATAAATGGAGAATTAAGCCAAACTAACAAACAAATAGAGAAGTCTTAGTAAGAAAAGTAATTGAGATTTTTGATTAATTCATTAGCGCAGATCATCACAAAAATCTATAGTGACATGTGTTTCAATGCATTCCGCGTCATTTTCAAACAGCGTATTGATGCGGAATGCATCGAAACGCGTGTCACAATAGATTTTAGGAAATAGTGGTATTTACTAAGTTAAGCTAAATTAAAAATGGATAGATTTTACAACAAAGGGAGTGCCAAATCAATAAATGAAATGAGACAAGTTTGTTCTAAGCATTCTTACACACTAAACCTTTATTTAAACTTTAGTACTTATGAATTGTAAAGAATGTAGGTATTATGTATTACAAATATGTGTGTACTCATGCCCTCTATATGTAAAACGGTTGAAAAAAACTGGATTTGACGGTGATCATGCGTCAGATAATTATTAATTTGTGATATTTATTCATTCGCTTGTGGACCCATGGTCTGAGACATTTACAGACATTTACAGCTAGGCTAAGAAACTTATCTAAGAGGTAATGTTATAATATGATGCACTATTATTTAATAAAATAACAACTATGTGGCTTTTTCCTTATTTTGTTCGAGTGACCGAGTTTCGTCATCACCTATAACATCAGACTGGTGATGCCCCATCTGATGATGTCGGTAATGATGAAATCTGGTCACTATGCAAATAAATTAAAAGTGGAAAAAGCGATACAGTTTTAGTTTTATCATAAAAAAGCAGTTCCATTAAGAAATGTAAGAAAAAACACTATTCATAATATTTTTGGGTGTGTCTAAATCCTTGTTTGCATATCTGGGTTCCTCCACTTACATAGATGCAGATGAATATGGAAGTCTGGGCTTATGTCCTGTCACAGGCTGGTTAAGTGATCACTTTACACTCGTGTAACATACACCATTCTACCCATGATTGACAACTACATTACTCAATTTTTTCGGAACTCGTATATTTATCAAAAATCTCCTGACACTGACGCTTAAGGCTTTAAAAAAAAACAAAAATTAGAATTTAAAAAAAAAAATCAATACGTTATGCACATTTGTGCCAAAAATTATTCAATAATTTACATTTCTTTAAATAATTATTCAAAATTTATTATTTATGAAAGAGATAAATGTAGATTTGGGTGTGAAATATAAATCAACAGGTCGATGATTTTGTATATTCAGGAAGTGTGTTTTTTAGAGATGGAATAATTGATTATAATATAGAAAGGAGAGTGAATGTTGGGAACAGAGTGAATTATGGAAGTTAAGCATGGAGTTGGCTTAAAAAAGGATGAAAGTAAGTCGAAATGCTATGCCTCAGGCGAGAGCAAAATGATGTATGATGTTCAAGCGGTGATATAAAGAAGGAATGCAACGCCGAGATAAGCATTATTGATCAAATTAACCCTTTCGTGGGCGGTGGGAAGATGTATTCTCACCTAAGTAAATGGCAAAAAAAAAAGTCATTGGGAAGCGGTGTTTTCACTTGGATTATACTAATGTCAACTGCTGACATATTCTGGAATCTCTTCCAGTCAAATATTTTACAACTAACGGTCAGTTTTCGACAGTACATCGTTGGAGTGGACATGGTCGAGATTTTTTGTGTCAGATTGACGAAAATTCCGAGTTTTTTCCCAAAAAATCATTTTATTCACTGTTAAGTGCTTTCTAAGCTATAACTAACTAACCATCACGCCGCTTCCCCGCAGGGGTAGGCAGAGAGAAAAGAGCGCCACACCACTCTGTCCTTGCAAACATTCTTCGCCTCTTCCAAGTTCATGCATCTCCTCATACATACCCGCCGATTGTTACGACTCCTAACCTGACCACTTTCAAGTATTTGGCATACCTGATCGTGCCATGTTTTTCTCGGTCTTCCTCTGCTGCTTTCCCGCTAACATTCGCCTCATAAATTTATTTTACCGTTCTTTCCTCACTCATTCGTTCTACATGTCCAAACCATCTCAACACACCTTTCTTAATTTTATCAATAATGCTTATCTCAGCTTTGCATTTCTTCCTTATTTCACTATTCGTACATCTATCATACATCGTTTTGTCGCACATTCTTCTGAGAGATCGCATTTCGACTGCATTCAGTCTACTTTTATCCTTCTTTTGCCAACTCCATGTTTCACTTCCATACATTAGAGTTGGAACCAGGACTCCGTTGTGCACTGCCAGTTTAGCTTCCGCTGATAGGTTTTTATTTGCTATAACTGATTTCAGTGCACCATTAACTTTGTTCCCGGCATTCACTCTCCTTTCTATGTCTTTATCAATCTTTCCATCCCTAGAAAACATACTACCCAAATACACGAAATCATCTACCTGTTCCAAAATCTCTCCGTTTACCAATATTTCACATTCAGATCTGCATTTTTCTCTTTCAAAAACCTAAAAATTCATTCCTAAAAAACCTGCATTCTTCTCTTTCAAAAATCAAAAACCTTTCTAAGCTTAGAATATATATATATATATATATATATATATATATATATATATATAGCTAAATACTATAATATTTCTATCACGGAATGTATTCATGTTTACATTGATTAATAAATACCTGAAAACACGCACGTCGTTCATTTATAATCAAGTGTCAAATTGGTGGGAAATTTATATCCCACGGAACTAAATGTGACCAAAATTATTAGTATATATAGTTTTTGAAATTATGTTTTATTTGTACTGTTTACTTTCATTATTATATTTACATGGCTAAAAAATGGTATGGAAAAATGTGGCACTTATAGACGGTGCAGGGCTGCAGTACCAAAGCAATCAAAAATACTCGTATATTTGCAGCGGATGCGAGGTGCCGCTTTGCGTGGACCCATGTTTCAAAAATTTCCATGGACAAAATATTAAAATATTCTTTCCTTTTTGTTTATTTAATGTTTACCTACTACTATAATTGTTTATTTTCTATATTTTTTACGCATAATTAATATTTAAAAAAATATGATGATTTTTCCGTGGGATATATCGCTCACTCCTTTCAAGAACGTCATAAATCAAAAATCGTCAATTTTCAGTTGTGCATGTTTTCGGAATGCCCAGAAAATGTACTATATCCCAGCAAAATCGGTACATTTTTAACTAAATATTTACCCGCTACAGGGCAAAAAGTGTTGTTTTTGAATTTTGAAGGAAAGGTATGGTTTAATTTATTTTTTTTAATGAACTAAATATTTTTCAAATGGAGAAAAAACCTTCAGGTTTTATCTAAAAAGATCTGTTGCACAGTAAAAAGTTCAATAAGTGGCTTGATATTTATTTTTAATACATTGTAATATATTTTTAAACTTTAAAAACGTTCTCCTGAAAAATCAAGTTTTTTGATTTATGACGTTCTTGAAAGGAGTGAGCGATATGCTTCCCACCACGATTATCTTTTTACCACGAGTATTTTTTTACATTTATATTATAAAATGGCTTGTTAATAATTACACGTAAGTTATTTGAAGTAATTATGAGGAATAAAATTTGCCCACCAAAGGGTTAAGAAAGGTGTGTTGAGATGGTTTGGACATGTGGAACGAATGAGTGGGGAAAGAACGGTAAAATAAATTTATGAAGCAAATTTAGTTGAAAATAAGGAAAACTTGGCACGATCGGGTATGTCGAATACTTGAAAGCGGTCAGGTCAGGAGTCAAAATACTCGGTGGGTATGTATGAGGAGGTACATGAATGTGAAAGGAGGCGAAGAATGTTTCCGAAGACAGAGTGGTGTGATGTTCCATTTCTCTCTGCCTACCCCTGCGGTAAAGCGGTGTGAGGGTTACTAGTTATTAAAATAATTTAAATAAATGATAATATTACAACATACTTAATATGCCATAAAAATCTATAGCTGAAATGCTGCCATTAGTCATCAAACATACTAAAAATATACTTATAAGTGATTGTAAAGGTAACAAAATTAAAAAGATTTCATAAAAAACAATATGGCAAAAAGCTTTATCTTTATAGAAAGCCAAATATGAATAAGATTGTTTCATAAATGAACAAAAGTCACGTGTAAGTTTTGTAGAGATGTGTGTGTGTGTGTGTGTGTGTGTGTGTGTGTGTGTGTGTATCTATGTGAGTATTTTTGAAGTCAAAACAATAGCTAAAAGTCGTTAAATCATGCTAAAAATAAAAGATTTCTAAAATTGAAAAAAAATTAATTGCTTCTTTTGTCAGATGCGGGTGGACATACTCTGTCTGAGGGTTTGGGAGAGACTCCATTACTGAACTGGATAATCTTCTGAGTTGTTGGCAGGAACTGAGAACATCCGGTGTAAGGACTTCTTGCCGCCGAGTCTTGGCCCATATTAGATGAAGAGTCTAGAGCTACCGCGTACTCTAAATCTCCCCGTCTGCAATGCAGAGACCACTATTTAATATATCAATTCAATAATACTTAACATTTATAACAAACAATTTCAAGTATTTCAATAGACTAGATTATAAATAACGAATGCATTTAGTAAAGTAGAGTATAAATAATGCTAAGTGCAATGCACATTTTAGCAATTAAACACAATCTAAATAAAACTGTCGGACACGAATAATAAATATATACTAGTATTTTCCAATATGCCACTAGAAAGTAAATATTACGAGTTATTTATGAATTTCCGGGTGAGGGGGACTAAAACATCCCTTTATGACCCCTTTCCACACACAACGGTACACGCGGCCTGCATCGGTTTACAGCTATTTCCTGAGTCAGTTATTACGCGAGCGCAAGGTGATCTGTGCTGCGCTCCAGTTTAAGATACATTTTACGGTATACAGATTACATGATGAAGGAAAGACGTTAGTGCTATATGGATAAGAAAATGGAAGAGTGATAATATGTAGGAAAAGAAGAATAGCAGGGAACTCAGGATTGCACACCCATCCTCATAGAAGCTAGTGTAAGCTGGGTAAAGTGTCCATTGAGATTAAATTGATTATATTAACAATACTGATTAGCTGTTCCATCTTTCAGCTTACAGAAACAATGAATTCACAATTGATGAGATGAGCAAAATAAAGTGAGACTTGAAAAAAAAAAAAACCTTTAATTCTCTCAAATAATTATATAGCCTAAATATGGCAAAACTACTACATTCATACTGTTGACGACATCATTATATTGGAAATAATTATGAATGCTGTAGCGGGCCTGCCAATGAGTCCATTCGCCAGGACCTACACTCGGATGGCTCGACTCTGGCCAATGTTTGGCAACGGGGATAGCCTGGAACGACTAGTTGTGATCGGTGGCCTGGAGGGGAAGAGAGGGAGAGGAAGATCCCCCACACAATGGACTGATCAAATTAAGGCAGCAGCAGGCACCTCGATGGTTGGAGCGCTACGTGCAGTGCAGTCAAGGGATAACTGGAGAAGAGTCATTGCCTCCACGAGGGTAACAACCCTCAGTAATTAGGAATAAGACGGAGCAGAAGAAGTGGGACCTGAAGTGAGATTTGAGAAGTGAGATTTAAAATGGAAAACGGAAAAAAGGGATGCTGGAGGCAGGGGTCAAGTAGGCCTTAGGATTGAATTGAAACTCTATGACAACTTTAACAATTTAGTTTTATTTGAACTTAACCTCCCCGGTTTAAAACCGGGGAGCTCACGAGGCAACACGTCCAGCCGCAAGGGGCTAAGGACGCCGACTTTTTTGCAATCAGGCCCGAGGATCGTCTCCGGGCTGAGGGCCATAAAAACGTCTAGAGGAAGGGGAAGATAGAGTTGCTAGGTCGACCCCAGGCATGGAAATTTCCATACGTCTGGCTCGACCCCGTGGGTCCTTCCAGACAATGGCCCGATACCTGAGCTGACCGTGACTTCAAGCTTCAGGTATATTTGTTGCATTTTGTTTAACAATATTTATTTTTAACAAAATAATTTACTTTTATCTTTATCGCAACTGAATTTTCGGCCAGACTAAAAATGCCACATATCAAGTTTTTACATTTTTTTTCAATAAAAAATAAAATTTAAAACTTTTTTTTTAATACCCCCCGTTTACATTTTCCCTCCATTTAAGTTTTTTTTTCGGTCCCTTGAAAAATGTAAAATAGGGGTTTCACTGTACATTCAATAAAAAATATATTTCTAATAATATAAATTAGAATATTATTATAAAAATTATCCAGCAACATCTTATTCTGAGAAACTCTGACTTGCAAAGGATATAGAAAGTGTCATAAATAAGTCTATTGTTTAAAAAATTTATCTGGTACATTGTTGATAAGTATTGTTATTGAGAAATCTTGGCAGGACATTTTTACCTACTTTTTTAATAACAAAGGTAGGGCAGTTAAACTTATTTGACATAATGAACATGCGAATGTAGTTATATTATTCGCTTCCACAATGTTACACTAATATATGTACTTTAAATGACTGATTACACCATAAAAATTAGGTTTGTATCATAAAACCTACATTAAAAATTATTGATGTAAATGTGACCTACTTTAAACTGTTGACACAGATGTGCTCCAAAAATCAATATTTATGTATCAGCAGTTACGAAACATTGTGGATCAATATATACTGCAGGTGAATACATTCATGTTTAATACCATAAGGTATATCGAGACAACCTTCGAAATTCCTTAGTTTCTTTATTTCTTATTTTATTTTCACGTTTATTTTTACAAAAGATTTTTGGTTTACAAATAACTTAAGATTTACAGGTTTTACTGTACTAAAATATTATAAAAATGTTACAAATTGTTGTCACGACGAGGTAAATGGGCAACTGAAGGTAGGTCAGGTCGCTCCAGTGGCTTGGGGATGAAAGAGAATCTACTTTTAACGACGTGGTGACGTCATGTTGTTGCACGGCCGTCTATGGTTTGACCGACCGAGGCACCATATGATCAATTCTTAATAACAAGCTCAAAAAAATATTAAACACACTGTCATTTCTAAACTAAGCAGGTGCATTTGTTTTATTAGAAATGAAATGAAGTACGCACACAGTATTAAAACTGTTAGTGAAACATTAACCAATCATAAGCGCAGAACTAAGGCCAATTGTCTCAAAAATGAAGGTAATGACAAATAAGGTTTGGCATTACAATGCGGTAGACATTTTGCTATCTTTGTTCTATAACTATTATTAAAATAAAAGATAAGTAAAGTACTTTCATGTTCATTCAAAAGCGATCTTTTGGTCCAGACACTTACACAGTATTTTCTGCTTATTTACATTTTATAAATGCAAGACCGCATTCTATCCTGCTTATTTTCTCATAAATGCATAAATGAGAGACTATCGCTGCGTAAAGTCATTCAGTCTGTATTTGATAGTGCGGCCAGACACTCTCGACAGCACATTGCATTCAAATACTGAGAAAAACCTGGCAACAGCACATGAATACTGAGAAATCACAGAATGAATCATACTGTGTGAAACCAGGTTAGCTGATAAGCCATCACCCGACTGCAGGGCCCTTCAGAAAGAGTGATTGATGGTGTATTAGATAAGTAAAACATTATTTTGTATCTCATTATTTTTATAAATATACAGTCTGGTATGATAGCACTATATAGGCTATTGAAAAAATATATCAAACACAAATTGTAGTTGAAAAATTATTATATTTAAATACTTAAACAGTAAGACAAAGTAATGAAATATAGTGATAATTTATTTTTAAAGCAAGGAGAGCAAAGGAGAGATTTCCGCTACTTGTGAAGTATTAAAAATAATTTTATATAACGGTTTTTATTTTATTATTCCACCGAAAACATATTTCTTCTACTTCAAACCCGCATCCCAATGGTGCATAGGCACTGCATCATATAATGAGTGAAAAAATCACTTATATTTATTTGACTCCCCCTGGGAATCGAACCCGGGACCTCCAGAACGGACCATTACACTACGGAGGCTCCTCACTAGGTTTTCTGTGCTGAGGACCCATAATATCAAGCCATTTTCATAAAATACTTCCTAAAGAGTGTTTCCAAGAAACAAAAACATTAATCTTGAAATGGAAAGAATTCTAGACTCTACTTCATACATCATGGGTAAAATGATATATTTTTTAAATACAAAGTACCAACTGGAAGGAGGTATATAACAATATATATTTTTTAGTGAATTTATTTAATTTATGGCTAACTTGACATTACACTAAAAGAATAGGTATTTTTTATGCTATTGCACTATTTATCTTGAAATAGATTTTTTTTATCCATAACTTGTTTTGGTATCACAATCGCATAGTAAAAAGTAATAAAACAATTTGCAATAAACAATGCTAGCAAATAAGATAAAATAATCAGAAAAAATGAACACTCACCTAAAATGTTGTCTAGTCATCAGAAGCATCCTGCCCACAAGATCAGTTGTAGACACTCCAGCCGTTCTCTGCACTTCCCTGAAAATATACAATTGAATGACCAGTAAATAACTTTTATATATAAGTATACAGTTTTTTATATATAAGTATATATGGATACAGTGCTTGTGATAATTATGACAAAGCTACCCGTAGCCTCGGTATACAATAAAACCGCTTTAAAGCAAATCCAGTTAGCGCACTGAAGCTTTTTGTGTGTACCGCCTGTACCCCGACATTGGGATCACAAAATATGCGGCCAGCTAAAATCTACCATATTTATGAATTATGCTAATCGACCTTGTTCCTGCATTCCTCGCGAGTAGACATATTGTACGGAGCAGCAGTAATAATATTAGATAGACTTTGATTAAATCACATAAATCATCTTGTGGATTTTAGACTTGGGCGCATCATCCGATATCCCTGCTCCGATATGCGGATTACGCCTAACGCCCGCCCAACCACCCGATACAGGGCCACATCGCACCCTCACACACGGCCCCTCACAGAGAGCTCCAGTCTCAGAGCCCCTATCCGCGGGCCTGCCTCCAGAGCACCTAGGCCGCGTCATCCTGCCAACGCTGCCCAAACTGTGCGTCGAACTTTAGTTCGAAGTTGTATAGCGGTAAATTAAAGTTTTATGTAAGTTGGTTATAATTATATATTCAGGGTGTTTTTTGTTTTGTTTAATAAATGAAGTTATACGAATATGATAGTTTCAATCCAAACCCGCCCTTTCGACCTACTGCCGCCCTTCCTGACCCTTGCTCTGCAGAGGGAGGGGGGGAGTGTCAATGTGTTAATAGTTTTGTAGGACTAACAATTACGTATTGCTACGCTGTCGTTTAACCCGTGGAGCGGTACCAACGTACTAGCACATTGAGACATAATCTCTTATGGTGGGGACTGACCGGAGCGTTTCGTCGTAACGTAACACTCACGGCGAGCATCCCAACATCGGATGAAATACTCGGAACAAGCTCGGCTCGCTGTACTGACTATACGAATGCTCGCATCGTAACATGTTACGTTACGACAAAATGACTCCGAAAAATATATATGTGCATGTAAGTATTAATCCAAATCAGCGTGTAATGCGCTTGCAGTATTGCATTTTAATTCAAAATTGCTACAACAAATTATTTTTAAAGTACATACTGTTCGGGTGGCTAGTGACTACTTTATTTTTAAATTTAAATATTATTTTCATTCAATTATATTTTAGATAGATAAGATGTGCCCAAAAATAATAAATGTTATTAATTTAACTAAGTGAGCTTCCTTGAGTGGCCAGTAAATGCACTGTTTACCCTAAATGACAAAATAATAACAGAAAACTTGCAGTTGTTTGAACATCGTTATTCCAATAGTTTGCAAAGAACTAGTTTACCATGTGCGTAATCATATATTTATTCAGTAATACAATGCCAATAAGATGACTTTTTATCATTCAATATGTTACATTGAATGTAGTGAATTTGATGTTTAACTCTATCACAGTGCATCAATTATAAATAAGTATACCATTAACAAACTATGCGATTATTTATATTATTAATTTACCATGAGATATCAAATTTGAAATATGAATATACCTCTTAAGTACAATGGGCTTAAAATTAAATTAGTTTTAAAGATATAATTTAATTCACATTTTCAATGATTGAAAAGCACTGGAAAATTAAAAATAAAAATGGCGTAATGTACGTGGTGTTTCTTTCACAATAATATTACACTGCAAAACTTTATCTAATCTATTCAATTGAATGAAATCATTCCAATGGCAATATTAAGAAGTCAATTACATATAGATAATAACTGTTAATTTTATGAAATAACTTCAATATTTCTATGTTATTTCGATGATATATTTTTTATTCCATAAATAATCATTTCTGAAAAAAAAAATACATAAAAAAAAAACTATGGCTTGCTGAACTGTAAATGCAATTGAACTTTGTATATACGGTCTACAATTATAATACATATATCTATGGACTGTGGTATTTTGTAAGTTTTAAAGTACATAAGTCAGGTACTAAGTGTAATAAAAAGCATATTATTTTTATTCATACATTAATTTCATCATTAAAATATCCATTTACTATCCTAATTTTATCAAATTGGATTACATGACATTTAGCTCATCAAGGTGTTGGTTTCGGCTAACTTTTATGCAAAAATAGAAAATATATAATGGTCCGAACATGACAGTTAATGGGGGAAAGTACTTTTCACTCAATAGACCTTCCTTCAAGACACAAAACATCAAAATTGTCATTTGATTTAAGTCTGATTTTTTTGTGCTACAATTAGTGTTATTCGTGTCTATTCTTAAACATATATTTTTCAAGAGTCACTCCAGTCCAAATGATAATCAACAGTATGATTTAAATATAAACTAAACCTACTGCAGTTTATTAATGCGTTGCACTTTACTTTACTGTATGCAGTAATGTTTGATAAGAGTATAATGAATGATATTGTTATTAGTCTATATGCAATTATTTGTTATATGTACTATTATTTTAGATAAATAAGTGGAAAGCAAATAGGTAGCATTAGTAATGTGTATTTATTAGGAAAATTAACAAATTATCATTATCTTTTGGGAAACCAAGTTCAGTTACAAGTTAAATGAACCTTAACAATGTGGTGTGATTGCATTACATAAACATTAAATATTTCCACAAATAAATATATCCATTAAATAAAAACGTAATACACAGAATAATACGCAAATCATTATATTTTAAATATTGTAAAAACGTTGTAATCTTATCAAAAACTGGTAATGACCTATATCTCAAATGTGTAATTTCATTTCATATTTGTCACCAGCATTGAAAATCCGGACCACTTAACTCATAATTTAGAATGTTGAAAATCTCATAGTAGCATTTTGAACTGGTCCGATGTAAACCATTTTTTTAATAATAAACAGTGACTTAGAGTTACTCATGTATCTGTGTGACTGTACATATATGTATGTATATGGCAGTATATTAGCTTTATTACTTATTTTAAATATATTTTTAGATATTAATTTGATGTAAAATGTATAATGTAAATGAAAACATACAAAGAAATAAATAATTAATAAATTATAAACATGATTCCACAAGATACACTAGAAACTTTTCATGGGAGAATACACAAAACGCAGTCAATACACATATGATTGTACTGTATGACATTAGCTGCTGGGCTAGTGCAAATGTATCAAATTTAAATTACCAGATCCTCCAAACTTCAGTAGTATAAATGTAGCATTCAATTTCGTCAGGCTACATTAAACACCTTCATACATTATTTGAACACCATAAACATAGCGTACCTTTACAGCACTACAATTGTATGGTTTTACCATAGTATGTATTTCTTATTGCTGATGATAAAGGACTTAACTAAAAAGTTTTATTTTATTTTTTACGCAATTCCATGCTAAATATATATGTATTTAGATATCAAAAGCATTCATAAGCTTCCAATTTGTCAAATTCTAGAACCATCTATATAATGCCATTCTAAACAAAAAATTATTATTCATGTTGAATATTGATTGATAAATTTACAAAGGAAAAAATATTTTATTAAAAACAAAACATTTTGTATTTAATTTTATTATAAATTTTTAGTTTTAATACATTTAAGTCAATAATAGATTTAAACCTCTAGAAATTGCCTAAAAATACTACAGCATTCAATTTAAATAAAATAGAATTGAAAACTGCAAAGTCAGTATTATGAAAATAAAAATTTGCTGGATAATAATTACGCATAAAGTTTGAATTCAAGTTTAATAAAGAAAAATTGCTGCAAATAAAATTGAATAACTTTTGAAGATATCAGTTATGTGATACATCAATTGAATGACTAGGCAAATAAAAGATAATTGTGATAGTTGATGAATATTTTAACATTTTTACCACAGATGAGTTCAATATCAAAAAGTTTAAAATTGTTATTTTATAATATTTAATTTAATTTAAAATTATTACCTGTATCTTCCTGCTGCCTTCACTAAATGGTATGTATCAATCCCATCAGCTGTAGTAGTAATATCATCTAAAATTATTAAAATAAAAACAAATAGGTTTTTATTTATAGTGACAATTTAAAAATACATAATATCATACTTTATAAAATGACTTCATCTGGGCTCACTTTACAGGAGAGGAAATATTATATTATTTAACCACTAAGTGGAATTTACATTTTGAAAATTACACTTTGTTGTGTACTATCTGTAACGTGTCAACCAGGGCTTAGTCTACAGAGGATCGTAAAAACATAAAAAATTTAACCGTCACGTGGAATTTATCCATCTATTGTGTTCCATATAATATGTATACATAATATATGCAGCCACAAAAAAATTAAATACTTATAATAAAAAGCTAAAAAATACACATTGTTTTTTTCCATATATTATGCAATTACCAATGTTTTATTGATAATAAAAGGCTTATAGGTATTTAATTACACATTTATATTAGGAACATGATTTTTTTTAAATCTGGTAATCTAAATTTCGTATATCTTGAAATTCTTTTTAACTTGGCGGATGGATAATGCACCCGAAGAGGATTGTTATTATGGTCCCCATAAGATCTGGCACAAGAGTGTTGTCATTGGATAAGAGATATGTACCATTATTATTCTCATTTAGTTTATAATTTTTAAAATCTCAAAAATGTTTTCTAAAAAGAGTGGAGGGGGGGGGTTTTTTGTGATTTTTTTTTGTCATACCAGTATAGTGTTGCAGCCTGTGTAACTTTACAAATATAAGTATGTGGCCTAAAGAAAAAAAAGGTTGAGTATCGCTGAGCTAAACCATCAATATAATGAAACCAATTTGAGATAGTGTATTTTTTGGTATTTTAATAAAAACTAACAAAAATTTAAATAAAAATATGATTAAATTAAAAGCATTAAATTTTTTAAAGTCTAAAAAATAAGTACATATATGCATTAATTTATTGTTTTTTAAATTAATTACATAAAAGTCCCTACTAGGCAAAAGTTAATAACAAACATTATAATAACATTTCTTAACTCAAAATAATAATAAAAATAGCAAAACAAAAGACAAAATATGTATGGTTTTCCACTGCCAAATCAAAGCTATATTTATAATAGGTTCATACTGTGAACAATAATGCTTGGTGCTGTATGTGTTTTATTTGTTTAAAAGACCATCATAACTATCAGAAAGTTTTGCCTAAACGAGGGCAGTGTTGTGTTGCAGAAATAAACAATGGAACGAATACTTTCAATATTTCTTTATAATTATTATTATGTATACAACGTGAATATTTTTTATGAAAATAAATATTTAATATGCTATAAATATTTAATGTGCTATCCACTCGATTAAATTAAATTTTTAGATTCCTACACCAAAACTGTAAGTAAGATTGTCTAAACTTATAATCTACATGATTAAACAAGCATATACGAGAGAGAATGTAAGTCCCGAGGGTATTAAAACGTATTTTGCTTACATTCAAATACTCAAATTAATATTTGTTCAAATTGGCCTTGCTTGTTAGGTATTTATTGCTACCTGACCTAATTTCAAATGATTTAAGGTTAATTTTTTTTTTAAATGAATTTCCACGCATAGTGAAAACTTTATGTAATAAAATATTCTCATAATTATTTGTGATAATAAGGAAATAATTATAAAATTTCAAATTGTTTGACATACAAAAATAAATATGTATGATACTGACCTCCGTGTACGCATAAATCACATTGGTACTGGTCAAGGGTCTCCAGAGTAGTAACGTAAGGAGCCCCCTCCACGACTTGATCCACCCACTTGATAGCCCTCACCATCTTGTACCTCTCTTCCTGCGTGAATACAGGGGGCCCCTTGTGCTTTGTAATCTCTTCGTCTGTGTGGACACCTACTACTAGTACATCACCGAGAGCCTTGGCCTGCCGCAAAGAATTGGCATGACCAAAATGTACCATGTCGTAACTAAAAAAAGAAACATACAGATTCAAATTTAGATTTAAACAAAATACATCCAGCCAGTTCTCATAGCATTTCTTTAGATTACTATGCCATGTGTGATTAACACTCGCAATTATAATAACATGTTTCAAAAATCGTGACTGAAAATGGAAATGGCATGGCTTACATCCAATAGCAGTCGTTAAATAAAAATTTCAAGACCATTCTATCAATTTATATCAGTATTTCAAATGTGTCTTTTTACTGGCATGGGTACATAAAAATATAAAGCCATCGAAAAACATATGAGACCAATAAACATTTATTTTCTCTTATTTCTTACTGTAAACATTTAAGTGTGGAAATTGTTCACTCCTCGTAGTGTAGTGGTTAGCGTGTTTGCTACCGTACAAGAGATCCTGGATTTAATTCCCAAGGGGCTTAAAATAAATATAAGTGATTATTTATTGTAATATTTATTTAATTTCACCATGGACTAGTGATATTTAATAAATATTTTAATTAAAATCCAGAGTTCTACGGTGGAGACCATAGGACATGAAAAGATAAATAAAAGATGTGCCGACAACATTGTCCCCGTCGCATGTAGTGAGTGGATTGAAAAAGCCCAAATAAGAGAAGTCTGGAAAAAATTAGAAGAGGCCTGCACCCAGAGACGGCTGACAAAGAAGAAGATGAGCTGGTACGTCCAGCTCAGGACTGATGACCTTGATTGATAATCAAGTTATAACACTGCACAAATATTATGTACCATTGGAGGTGGATCAGGGTTATTTTTCATGTTTATTTTCGAAAATAGTATTTTTGCAACTAAATATGAAAAATATACATTTTATTTTTTTGACATAGTTTTTTTTCATATTTTTCATTATCTTAAACGGAAATCCCTTCACAATATATTATAAAATAACGTTGTAATACGACATTATATATCAAGTATAATTGTTGATTGCATCCGGGATGTAAGTAGTGAGTTATCCATGAATCCAAGCGTCAGCCGCGATAAAATAAAATACTTTAACTAAAAACTTTGATTTAAAAACTGCGTAAAATGATCTCGCGACATCTACGTTTATTTTTTTTTATCGTTCAAACTAACAGACCTAAAAAATGGTTTTAAAATAATGACCACCGGATAATTGCATTTTAAAACATATAAATATTTATAGCAATTTTATACATTAATAAAAATTTCACTTAGAATATTAATAATTATGTGAAAGATTCATTTCCGCGATGTAAATCGGATTGACATTGAAATTCGGCGTCGAACACAATATAACAGAAAAGCTTACAAATATAGGCTATAATTCTCACTACTTACCAGCCATCGCACCAAACACGTACTTCTTTCTTTTTTCCGTTTTGTTCTGTCATATTTGCTTAGTAAAAAACGGAATAATTTTCCTCGCACAAGTCAAAATTTCACTACGAAGTATTTTTCCACATAATTGACTGATTCACGTATGCGTGCGACTGTCAAGTCACTCGAGCGCTGATTGGTCAACCCGATCACGCGATAGCACTCTGAGCTTGTATACAAAAATAATGCCAAATAGAATTACATCTTTACGATAATACAGACTCTAATGTAAACAATAAAAAAAACAAAATTAATTCTTAAAAAAAAAAAGACTAGACAAAGACAATATGGTTCCAAAACCATCAAAAGGAAAATGTTATTAAAAAACGCAGAGCAGTTTAAAAATAGCGCACTACCTTTGAACAAGGTTGCCAATAGAAAAATGTTTTCAAATCAGTTTAAACCACATATATAATTTGTTTCTAACTTCATTGAGATTTTCATTTTTCTGAATATTGTGTACATAAATTAGTTAGTTTATATAAATTAGTTAGTCAGTGATATTGTGCTGGCTGAGAGAAAAAAAAAACATGTTTTTTGTTTATATTTTATTTTAGTAACATACATTTCCAGACATAAATTCACAGTACTTTTATTACGGCTGTTATTTGCCTCACGCAATATAAAATTGTATAATTTTTATCATACGTTTATAAATTAACATAGATTAACATTTTTTAACGCATTCAACATTATGGACTATGAAACAAGTGTTAGAATAGGAATATTAAACATATAAATTAATCCTTTGCATCAGCTATTCCACCGTTTGTGATAGCAAAAGTAGCTTCATTTTCCGGCAAGTCTGGTGAATCGTATATTTTAGCAATACGTGTTTCACCCCGTCCTTTCTTCAGCGAGACTCGCGTTGTAGAGGCATGTGCGAGTATATGCCCACCGATTGGTTTCTTAGGATCTGCTTGGAAGGACATTGTTGCGCCTGGATCCGATGTCATTTGATTAGTAATAAATACGCTAATATTGTATTCTTCAGAAATCTGTAAAATATACGTATAACATATTAAGTACTTATAAAATTTGAAAACGAAGTATTATGCGTATATTTTATTTTCAAATCATTATTATTGTAGGTACTTTAAAATACAGATTTCACAATCTCAACTTTTGGCCTGTGATTAAGTAAAAATAAGTGTAAATCTAAACTTCACTTTCCAATATTCTAAGTCTAGATTCCACCTCGAAAATATATAAAATTAAAAAGCAATTTTCCAATATTGTGTTCTAAGTTAAGAAAAAATATTTAGTAACTAATTTTCTAATCCATCGCAATTCTATAAAGTGGGGTTAAAAATAAATAAAAAATTATATACTTGCGAGGTGTTTTTATTAAATTCAGTACTATCTGGCATAAGTAAAATTATATGTACATACCATACTTGTTACGAATGTACTTGGTAAGCATTTTTTAAATATTTTCTTTAAATTTGATCAGTGTTAACATATTTTTTTACCCAATGGCAAATACGACTTGGCAATGCATCGATCACATCGGATATCTAGTTCCACGACAAATGATCGGGACATTAAAAGGTTTGCGACAGTTGATCTACACATTGACACAATGGTCAACACATGTACATAAACCAACACACCGATGTGATATTTTAACAAAATGTTATATTTGAAGTCTACGATGTTTAAGATGATTTTATTCAGCATCACCTCGGGTTGGTGCTTCTTAGAATCACCCTACCTTAATGTAACTGTTGCTTAAGTAAAGTACGTTAATATTCTATGGTAAAGAAAATGGAGGAGGAACAGGAATTATTATAGTTATTAATGAAGAAGGAAAAAGGGAATCACAATAATGGCTAGACCACTCAGGATGGCATATTCCTTGGGGTAATTTGTAATTAAATATTAAATAAAAAAAACCTCTTGGAATTAGAAATAAAGGACTACACCTTTTGTAGTCGTGATAAGACTTGAGCCAGCTTTTGTTGCCGATCAGCAAGTTCCCCTCTTCCGGAAAAGTCCACTCGAAAGAGCGCCATAATAGAATCTACTATCAGCAACTTAAATAAACCTGCTTCCTCGTGAAACTTTGCAGCAACAAAATCCAGTAACTCTGCCTGAAAATATCAAATATTTCTAAAAATGGCTAACCAGATATTATACTGAGCTTTATCACAGTAAGATTTCTGGAACTTTTTATAGGGCAATAAAAATATTTAAAAAATTTAAAATAAGTAGCTCTCAAAGTACATAATAAGAACACCCATAACATCCTCAATGAAGCAGTTTAACAACAAAAGTTAAAATTATTGTACTAGCATTTAACTTGTTTTCTAAGATAAACTTTGGGCACCGAGTAATGTCCATCGCAATCCTCCAACTCTGAAAATTCCTAGAAATGCATAAGGTCATAACTAAACAATGTGCAATTCAAGCGTTCGTGAAATCCGTACATTCAACAGGTTTAATTGAGATAAAGGTTGAGAGAAAAAAAATAACTTTAATAATATAGAATCAAATAACAACTATAGACTCAGACTGGTCTGATGTTGTCGGTTACGACGAAACCCTGTTGCTGGTCAAATAAAATTCATGCGGAAAAAACTACATAGGTACTTGTTATTTTATTCTATAAAATGTAGATCCACCAAAAAATGTCAGTACAAAACATGAATTGAATAATATACAAATGCATTACTTTTATGGTGAGTAAGTATTATCGAACCGAAGAGGGAAGGTGGTACATGCCAGGAATGGTGTGCCAAGACAACCTGATCACTACAACAATAGAGGACAAAACTGAAGGGAATATCTAATAAATGGGTTGCCAAAAACAATCTCTTTCTAATTTACCCAATCTCAGTGTCCAAAGATGGCATTTTTCAATATTTCATACTTGCGTTTACTGTGTGGACAACTTGCATTTTGCAATATTTCATAGCGTTCCATATATAATATATGATATTGGCCTCTGTAAGATAAGTCACTAACTAATTATTATGAACATATTTGCCTTCTGTGATTTACATATTGTTCCCTGCGTTGAAATGTTTTGTGTTACGAAGTAAGCATTTGTAAGTCACCTATAGACTAAACAACCGAGAGGGAACAATGTGGACCAATCGCCATTCTCATTGGTAAAATTGTTTATTCACTATTTTCAATCTTGAAAACATCCACCGAGCAACATAGATTTTTGCATAAAATCTGCCATACCTGGTGCTCAGAAGTATAGGCCCTGGCGTAGAGAACATTATCCAACACAGCATTTTGATCTAGGTTAAATCTGTCTGCTATTGGCCGTAGTCTATCTGGACGACTGTATATTGCGTTAAGAAAGTATATATTTTTTTTTAATAAATAAGAACAAAAAACGAGAGCGGATCATTTTTTAACAGGTTTTTTGGTATGAGATAAAGTTGAAGAAGTAAAAATATTTTCCGATGTCAAAGGATACAATGTGTGTTCAGTGTCTAAAAATATGACTTTTCCTCCTGTGTATCCATTGGCCCGAGGAAGTTGACTTGTCACACAAAGTGTATGGGAAAGTTGTGTCTTTCCTGTACGAAATTCACCGAAAACTTCAGTGATAGCCATTGACTCCACTCCGCCTCCCATCAATTTGCTGTAAATTATACAATATTATATTTCGTAGTACAAAAAATGTTAGAAAAATAAAGAAAAAAATTAACCTACTCTAATTCTTCACTTCCTGTGCTGATACGAAATACGCTTTTACGTCGATCACTAACTTCGAGCGCGGTTGAAAAACCATTCGATGATACCTTTTGACAAGCTTCTTTAATTTTTTCAACTTTTGCATCTGAAAAACCTTTTATGTTGCAAAGTTTTTTTTTCGTTGACATCTGTATGCCTTTAACGGTGCATATCCCAGCACCTTTCAGTTTTTTAATGTCTGCTACATTTATACCGTGCTGCTGTAATATATCTACATCTTGAAAAAAGCTTTCTTCTTCATCGACTTCATTTAAAAGGTCTTCGCCCAATTGGTTATCCATTTTCTTGATTTTTATTTTTCGTGATCTTCCCTAAAGTAAATTTAAGATTAATGTTTTTGCCGCCGTTTGGCCAAAGACATTAAAAAAGTAATTTCTAAAAACGCCCCATGTAGAATCGGGGTATATTGTATCTTATTTTCATTAAAAAAAAAATTGTACGTAGGCACCTCAATATAAACTGAAACTATTGTCTATGTTAAAATTGAGGTAAAGTATTTTTTTTTCAATATGGCAGCACGTCATTCGACGGTTTAGAATTAGGAACAGTTTGAATTAATAATAGCGGAGGGTTGTTATTGACTTGTGCATCGTTGTTTTGTAAAAAGTTTTGTTATATATTTTAATTTTTCTGCACTTTTGTCACACAGTGCCGTCTTTTGTCGAACGACCATGGCATTTGTAGATTTTGTTAAGAGTGTGTACCAAGATCAACACAAAGCCAAACCGAAGGCTTTCACCTCTGTGGAAGAAGGCAAAAATGTAAGAATTCAAAAGCAAGCAAAGGAACGCCGGAGCAGAAGAATTGATACATTCATTTCAAACAGAGATATTGTAGAAGACGATGTGCCATTGACCCCGCAATTGGCGGAGCTAAGACCCAAGAAAGATGTTACGGATCCTAGGAAAAAACAAATGCTGTTATGGAAGCAAGAGCGAATGAGAAGAAAAAAACTTGAACCTAGGAAAGCGCCGCCGTTCAAAGTCGGTGTGGTCAGACACGCTATCGCACCATTCCAAGAGGAAGTTTTCAAAAACTCTGTCAAACCTAATTTAGTTGCGCCAGCAGTTTCGAACCAAAGAGTTACGAGATCTACTACTCGCGCAAATTCAAAAGCATTACCACCTTTACCTCCTCAGCCTCCGAAAATTCAAGTCCAGAAATCATTTGCCCCTCCCGACGCGAAGTTCCACGCTCCGAAAGTAAATGTTGTTGAAAGAAAAAATATGAAACTTAAGTATACTCCTAAGAAACCGAGACGCGAACCAAATATTCGCCTGTTTGCCAATCTGTTTCCAAACCCCGAGCCTGAACCTGTTCATGTATCACCCAGTGTGAAGACAAAAGTTACAAGAAATGCAAAAAGTAAAAAAACTAACTTTGTTAAGAACAGTAAATCTCCTAAGCTAGCAAAGAATTCAGAAATAGAGGATTCTTCAATAGTCAAATGTTTAAATGCAAAAAGTCTTTCCCATACTCCTACGAATAGTCCGCAGAGTTCAGCAACACCTGAAAATGTCTCTAAAATAAGTGGAAATGCCAGCGAACTACTCGCAAGTCCCGAACCATCTAGTTCTAGTTCCGACCTTGTCATTTCCAGTCCCTTTGTTACTGTGGGTCGGGGAAAAATCACCAGACAGCAAGAAGCTGCCTGTAAAATAAAATTCGGTAAGTTTTCCATTCAAATTATTGACTAATAAAGGAATAAAAATATCATAGAATAAACAAACTGGTGCTATGGCACACAAATATGAATGGTATTTTTTTTTTACAGATTTCTCTGTTAGAAACACTAATAGACGGTGATGTGCAAGTAGCTCTTATCTGACAATGTTTCTGTTTTACGGGAAAAATTAAAAAAAAAAACAGTTTGATATTTTTATTACAAAAATATCTCCAATTGTAATAAATTGATAATTTTTTTAAATTTTGCTAGGCTATGTGAAATTGAAATTTATGTCAATTTGCAAATGTAACTCAATTTTGCTGTAAATCTCAAATGGGAGGATTTTTTAAAATCGCCATTGATGTGTATTTTTTATGTTCAATAGTTACAACTTATACAAGTATGATTGAAGAATAAACACAATTACAAAATATTTTTGCTATCATCATATTACGCTTTTAAAATCTCATAGAAAAGTTTATTGGCATTAATATGTTTGGAGGCATTGAAATACTTTTATTTTCAAAGTTGCGAAAGTTTTATATATCTGGATATTTGAGTGCAAAGGTTAATTAGACAATGTTTAATTATTTTATTAAAATTAAACACTCGAATATACCGCTTCAATGAGTTTTATTTATACATACGACTACTTTCGAAAACGACGGATGTTTTCATCTTCTGGTACAAATTAAAACTGTTTATATTTATATTCAACTCTATTTATATGCGAGTGTTTAATTTTAATAAAATAATGGTGTCATTCCACAAAGTTAATGCCGAATCAATAAATAATATAATGTTTAATTATATATTCCAGGGTACTCTGTAATGTCTCCTGAAAAGACAGCTCAGTACTTCAGGTTACAGTTAGAGAATGAAATAGCGAGACTTCAGGAGTTATGCCGAACTTGGAGAAGTTATCAGGAAGAGAATGTGCTCACACTGGCGGAGGATTGCGTAGTAAGTGCAAATATTCATCAATTAGTCGCATAAAAGTATTCCACAAATTTCTTATTTTATAGCGGATTAAAATACGCATTATATTATTCAATTTGAAGTTAGGCCAAGGGGTACCAATCTACCCATATATTTCATCCTAGCGAGTTTGCGGTAATTTCAATAAAAGTTTGTCTAAAGGTACTGCCTCAAAAATCAGCATGGTATCAACATCACGCGCTATTTTTAAATATTTATACTAATATATATTTTTTAAATTACTACTGAGCAGATTAAAATTAATAATACCGCTTTTTAATTTTAATTTCTGCACCTTGCAATATTATCTACAAGCCTTAATGTACTTTCTATTACAATTGAGATGATGAGAAGAACTTTTTAACAACATTCAGCTACTCAAAAGCGCAAAAACTGAGATTTATGTATAACCAATAAATCAATTAGACATTTTTAACACAAATAACCCTTTAGTTTGTTTTGTTGAATATAAGCTTAGTAAAGGTAAAGAAATTTCGTATATACTTTGAAAATTGTTATTAAGTCTATTAACACGTTTAATTCACCAAACATGTAAATATAATAATCATCAAAAAATAATAGATTTTTTTATAAATGCCAAAAAAGGTGAAATTTTATGCTCTGTTTTCTTGAGTAACAAGTAATGTATATTTATATGTAAACATGTACAGCGGAACCTCGGTATACGCCCTTATTCCGTTCCAGATCATGAGACTTATACCAAATAGGACGTATACCAAACACATTTTTCCCATAAGAAATAAAAGGAAAATGATTAATCCGCTCACGATGACAAACATATTTTTGGATTATTATACATTGATGTAGTTGTATAAAATAATTTAAACACTGCTTAGTACTAAAATAGATAAATGTGGAATTTGGATTAAAAAAATGATGAATTCTAATGTCCCTGATCTTTGTTTTGTAATCGATTTCACCCCCTTCGCTACATTAGCCGATTCAATAAGTTTGTTTTTCACAATCGTAGAAATGGTCATTCTCGGCATATGGTATGCAGCAGCCAAGTCCCGGATACGTATGTCACTTTCATACTTATCAACAATCCCTTTTTTCACCTCTTTAGTGATCCTAACCATTTTCTTCATCGCTTGGCTCCTATTATTAATTTTCTTAGAACTCGCGGTTAATGAACTTATTTATTGATTTGGCATTTAATTTGTAGAACTCCATTTCATTTTATGTATTAAATCTTTTAAGTCTACTTACTTGTATTTTATTGTCAAAAAACACAAAAATCAATATTGTAACAATTGTTTCGCCTAGTTATGGCATTTTCAAACTAATGTTTTTTAACAATAAAATACAACTTGAAAGACTCAAAAAAAATCTGTGTTTGATTTAAAATTTAGTACATAAAGTTATGGAACTTTAAAAAAATTTCAAATTATGTAAATTCCCAGTTTTCGTGTGTGAGTCATTCACTGTAGGGTAGCAATTGCGATACTGACACATGAAAAGTGACACCGAGTATTGCGCGGTGTTGTGACTCATTTTAACTAACAAGTTCTTGCACTAACGCAAGTCGTATTTCCAAACCAAGGTCATATACCAAGCAAAATATTTCACATCCAATAGCAGAGGTATACCGAGCTTCCACTGTATATATAAATATATATATTAGGTTGATGCATAAGTAATGTCGTATTTTTACAAGAAAACAAAAATTATTTTTTTTCGCATATACTTCACTAATTTAGTTAAATACATAATTCAAATTATTTTAAATAACTTCTTTCCATCTTTCTGTCAACTTTTTGATTCCATTTGAATAGAAACTTTCTGGTTTCAATGCAAAGAACGTGTCTAGTGCTGTTTTCACCTCCTCCATTGTTTGAAATATTTTTCCATTTAAATCATTTGGTGAAGATTAAAAAAGAGAAAATCAGATGTGTGTGTGTGTCTGTTAGCACACTAAGTGCTTGCAGTTGTTTATGAAATGGGTGTGTTTATTTATTTATTATTACAGGATCTTATTAATCTTGCCATCGGCCAAACCCAACTGCTGATTAACAAGAAGTTTGAGCAGTTCAGAGGACTTATACTTCGGTGTGCCAATAAGGAGGAGAGAGAAGGGGAAGGAGCGGTCACCGTGCAGGATCTGCAAGGGTTCTGGGACATGGTATATATGCAGGTAACACACTTTACTCTTATTATTTAGCTAAAAGATCGCAAATGGAACACCTTATTGTCATGTCACGCCACTAATGACCGAGTCACAAATATTTTCAAGTCAATTTCAATGTCAATTCCATCCCAAAATAAAGACTTTGAAATATAAGTTTGTAATGGCATATTTTCTTTTCAATATTGTTCGTCTCGTATTGTTTTGTTACCGAGTTTAGCGAAGGGTCATAGATTCGATTATCGGAGGCTTCGTAATAAATATAAGCGATTAATTTCTTTAAGTATACCTCGTACCGGTAGCTAAAGAACAAAATTAATCGGCTTCAAATAATTTATAATCAGTTAACGCCGAATCTATGCTCTTTGTAATATTTGGCACAGCCAAATGTGAGAAGTTGGCAAATGATACCTTTGTTGACAAGCTAGTATGATAAAATACTTAGAACCACCCTCGATAATGATTTTCATTTATTTTTATATTTCTGTTTTTGTATTTTCAAAATGAATATAAAGCTTTATTATATTTTTGGATCGCATTCTTTGTTCGCAGGTTGAAAATATAGATGTTCGTTTTAATAGGCTGGAGGAATTGAAGAGTAAGGATTGGAAAGAAGAAGTAATTGTACCTGTTGTAACCAAAGTAAAGAAAAAAACAGTCACGAAGGCCAAAGCCGCAACCAAACCTTCTAGCTCACTCAAAGAAATGATCCTAGGTAATACTGCTCATAATATCTCCGAGAATGTAAAAATTCAATCATATTTTAAAGATGTAGAACAATCCAAAATCATATGGATTATGGTGTCGTGGCTATGCGGATGATATGCAAATTTATTTTTATAAACCGCGAAAGGAAGATAAACGTTTTGCTTCTTTTAAAAAAGACATTGAGAGAATAGGAGAATGGATGCGTGACATCAGATGTCATTAAACCTGTCCAAAATAAAAACAACCGCATAGCCACATCCGAATGACAGAATCTAATCAATTACACACTACATTATAACTATCCAACCCGAGGAGTACCACTTCACTGGCTGTCAAATTGCTGGGCGTGTTCTTAGATTCTGATTTCTCCTATGACTCACCTCTCTCTCCATGAAATCACCAAAACAAGAATGACTTTATCAGCCGAGACAAGTTAAGAACGTTTGTAAAACAATGATGCTGCTTGTCAACTAAATGCATTTATAATATCTGGGGTTGATTATTGTAAAAGTATAAATATTTTTGGGTTTATTAAACAATGAACTCAATCGAGTGCAATCAGCTGCAGAGAGACTGATCGCTCTACAATTTTATCATTCATAATTTAAATAGTTTTCTTTTCCACATACTTTTATTTCACAATTTTATCGAAGCACCCTCGAGGTAGTATTTTATGAAAATTCTGGCGGTGTCAAAAGTCTGCGTAATCGGAGGGCATGTATGACTAGATGTATGGATGTGAAGGAGGCGAGGAGTGTATGTCAGGACAGAAGAGTGTGGCGTTCCATCCTCTCTGCCTACCCCTGCGGGGAAACGGCGTGATGGTAGTAGTATTATTTTAATTAACAGACATTTATAACACTATTGAATCTTTAGTAAAATTAATCAAATAAGGGCCTAAATGTTTTTTCGTGAGTAGTTATTAAATATATTTTTACAATGGATTTGGGTTATGAGAGAAAAAAAAATATATTAATTATTTTTTATTTAGATAAACTACTCTCGGGTTCTTTTCTGAGTTGATTCTGTAGAAAAAAAAAATCTTTTTTTCTACAGAATTATGAAAACAATGTTTGTTGTATTTATACCTGAATCTTTTTTTGTTACAATAGGTGCTTTTAGGACGGAACTGATGTAGTTTTTCGTTAGCGTGTGCCTCTTTCTGTCTTGCATTAAATATTTTTGGCACAGGGTTAGCGCAATGGGGCGGAAAAAAGAGGCGTTTCACGTACTTTCGTATGTGTAGGGCAGTTAATTACTGATTTCTGCTCGTGTTTTTGGAATTTCAAATTATCAAAAGTTTAATAAAAAAAGTGTTGACATTGATCCGATGTTTACATAAATAAAAATGTAAATTTTAGTTTGTTCAAGATCTTATATCCTCGAAAGGTCTTCACCAATCCTTTAGACACAACATTGTATTCGTATGTATCGGTATGTTTTTAATATGTATAATATGTTTTTAATAACACTTTTTTACCATAATCTTAGCGCCATCTGTTAAATGTAACAGCGATACTAAACATTGTTTGTGGTGGATAGTATGTTATTGCCGTATAAATGTGCGCTATATCTTTCCTTTTTGACCAGATTGAACCACAGGGCCAGGGTATAGCTTGTTTGAAATATAATTTTTTAATCATGGCAAATTTAAATTGTAGGTGTTTAAGTTAACGAGCTTTTACTATGGTAAAATAAAAAGTACTTTCAATTTATTTCAGCCGCTCGCAATAAATCAAAAGCAGGGGTCATCCCTGATGCTGGAGCGATGAAAAATAATTTGACTCCTAAAGATGCCAATACCAAGGAGTTTAATGCGGGATTCTTCTCTGTTATATCTCCAGTAAAAAACAAACAGGAAGAAAGTGAAAAAGTGAGAACACCAAACAAGAGAGTCTCCATGCTCAAGTCGGTCATTGCTTCGGAAGCTAAAAAGAGACTTTCAACTAAGGTATTCATTATTCTTAGCTTTCGATGTACATACTGATCCTTATCCGCACCCAATGGCGCATGGGGCGCTGCATCGAGTTTACGCAACGCTCATTGGATCGTTTATCATGTGAAGGCGAGGTCCAGGGTAATATTTACCCTTCGACTGATATGTTTTAACCCTTTATGTGCCAGGAGATATTAGTGAGACTGTTCCTGGTAGGCCGTGACATGAGAAAAATAAAACCTAACTAAATTATGAAAACTTGCCAAATACGAACACTGTGTGGTGCTAAACATGTATATATATGTGCCACTTTTCGCATTATTAAAAATAGTGCTCGACATAGGGAGAAACAAGCACAAATATGAGCTTATTTTGTAAGGCCGGCTTAACTAGCGCGGCACTGGAGAGCGCGTAAACACGCTTAAGGCAGAGGACTGCTTATTGAACATTTTATTTGGAAAAGGGCTAGTTTTTTATTTCTGGTAATAAGGTAATGCATTTTTATAGATATTGAATTTTTTTATGATTTTATTGTGAATGTTTAAACTTAGAGAATTTTTAAAACCGATCTTAGATACACAGAGGTTTTCCATTTTGTACTTCGTTTTCAATACCAAATATTTTATTTTTACCGCTTTCATGGGCCATAAAAAATTATTTGTTCATATGTTTGAATAGCTAATATACCGAAATAATACCAACATCGGTCGGCAGAGTCCACTACAGTCCATATACATAGAGCCACCCGGCGAGAATACATTCAACTCCTCATAAAATAATATGGTAAAATCAGTTTGAGCTATTTCTGCATCGGGGTGGCCGTACCAGGTTCGTGCAATATCTGCGGATACGGTATCTTTGAAGTCTCATTTTTTTTACTGCAAGTGGTACGGGCAAATCGAGCAATAGGTTCAATAAATATTTTTAAAAAAATTATGTTAATACTAGTGTAATAAATATCTGATCAACTTCCGTCTTTTTTTCTTTTACAGACACCTCCCAGTACAAGTGCAATATTGAAAGCATCGTGTTTATCAAAAAATGTGATCGAGGATGAAGACATAGATTATGAGGTGTGTTTTGTTACGTCGCTTTCACTAAGGTATGTGTAAATATATTGTTTTTATTTTTATAAAATGCATTTATTTTTAGATGGAGTACAGACTGGCTCCCGTCGATTTAAATAAAACTCCCGGTAAAAGCATTCTCAAAACACCTGGAACTAATAAAAAAACAAACACCGACATCTTTAGGAAAAGTGTTAAGGTATTATTTATTAATGAAGGCAGTGATGAAGAAACAAGTCAGTCAAGTTCAGTCAAGCGCTCAATGAGATCTTCATTTCCGGGAAGTAATCCCGCAGACGCTGATAAAAACATTACTCATTTTAACCATGAAATGAAGAATGACAGTATTGAAGTAAAGAAACCCACAAAGAGAGGAAGACTGGCCAAACAGAAGGCAATCGAGAAGGATGAAAACGACCCGCCAATGGTAGATATTGACCTGAAATCGCCAACACCGAACAAAACTAGCAGAAGAAAGGGGACACCTGCAAAAAACAAAAGTGTTCAAAATAAAGAGGAATTGATCTCCAATCATGGAGAAAAATCATCAAAACCAAGAAGTTCTCGTTTAACTCGAGATTTTTCTGCAGGTAATTTAAGAAACCTTCAGCATTTAAGATTTCAATAAGTAATCAAATTGTTAGTATATTATATTTTTCCAGATCTGCGCAGTTCTAATGAACCCATTGTTGACTAAATGATATTTGAAATGAAGTATATTTGGACAATGTCATATCTTTTTCACTGGCACTTCGGCATTTAATAAGTAATAAAATTGTTAGTACATATATTATATTTTTCCAGATCTGCACATTTCTAATAAAGCTATTGTTGACAAAGTGATGACCGAAATGCCCGGAGTATATTTGGACGATGCCAAATTAGATGATCGTCGGTCATTCAATCTCATATCTTTTTCACCTGCACCGAGTAAGTCAATTTTCTGGATGGTAATTGTGGAACTCCATAGAAACAGGAAAAGCTAGTTCATTTTAATAAAACATATTTAGAATTACCAAAACTATGTACATTGTCATTTAACTAATGTCATTTGCGGTTCTATAACAATTAATCTTCAGTATTGTGTATATACCTTCCAAATCATTTAGCGTAAAGTGAAAGCTAGTTAATTTGACAATGCAAAATTGGCAGAACGGCAAAGTCTTCCTCAAAGTTACACAAGCAAAAAAAGAAACATTTTTACTGTATACAGTTGAACTCGGTTATTACAAGCGCGGTTATAGCGAGATGTCGGATATAACGAGGAAACATTCGTTGATATTTTGTTCCTTTAAATGTTGTAAATATTTTAATGTTTTAAAACATTTTCGATCTTAAGCAATAAAATCCGACCAGGTAATTAGACCAATTAGACTGTTGCCACCAGGATCAGATTACGTTTATGACTAAGTACTAAATTGGTGTTGTCACTGATAACAAAAAAAAAGGTTTCACGCATATGGGTTTAAATTGCATGTAAATTGCGAGCATTGTCATATCTGTAAGGACTTACTAAAAACTATAAAATAAGTTATTCATTACAATAAATAACTTATTTTATAGTTTTTTGAACATCATGCTTGTTTTGGAGATTTTTACGATAAGTTTCCATATTTTGTATGTTCTATGCTTACTATGGACATTGTATAATAAACATAACGAGGTGGAGAAAGTTAGATCAATTATCAACAAATATACTAATAACAAAAAGTGAAAAGGCGGAAATTATTCGTGAAATAGAACATGGCGGGAAAAATGTTAAGTGAATAAGAAGCAAAAGTGTATAAAAAGTTTTCATCATTCTCAGTGTCAATATTTTATTTTTATCTGCATTTAAAAAGAACATCACGGACTCGAAAAAAAATAGAATCTGCGATCGTACGAATTTTGATGAAACTGTAACAATGGTTTTGTATTCAAGCAGCACAGGATTTTCCAATTTTTATAGGAAAACTGGATCGACAGAAAAATATGACATGTGTGTAATGGGTGAATTGTATGAATTTTGTTTCAATTGCGACATATTGTGTTATGTGACCATTCCAGATAACATACTTCATGTGATAGGTACGTTTAAAAAGAATAACCTTTTCTCGGATATAACGAGCAAATTCAGTCGGTTCCTCGTTATAACCGAGTTTGACTGTATTTTAAAACTAAAACTATAAGTTATTTGTTAATTACACGCACCCTTACTCTATTTCTTTCAACACCGGATGTCGTCAATTAGGTCTATAACATGTATACTAATTAGTTGTCAATTATGTTTATTTTAAAAATACATATATAAATTTGTCAATGTACGGGTACGGGTACCCAAGCAAAATTACCAGCTTTTTGGTTTTGTGTCCAAAAAAATATCTATATTTTTCATATTTGTGTTGGATTACCAAGCTACTACATAGCATTAAATAATCAAAAAGTAATTATATAAAAAAAAAACAAAACAAAACAAAAAAAAGGACTATCTTCCTGATGTATATCGAGGTAGGCAAAGTGTGAGACCTCATTTTAATTTGTCTTTTTTTTTTACAGTTCACATCACCAGATCTGCTCTAAGAAGAATGTCAACTAACACAGTGACGTCCCAACTTGGGTCATAAATAAAATATGCAATAGTACGCACTTTTATGAACCCCCTGTCCCCTAAGTCTGCGGACCGTTTTTGACAATTGCAACATGTTTAACATACCCGGACCAGAATGTGGAATTTTAAATCCCCCCTCATACAATTATTCGCTTGGTAATATTTTGTAATCATTACAATAATATTTGCGAAAACTTGTTTTTCAAATATTCAAAATGTATGCTATTCAATTTATTATTACACAATCTACAGTCAAAGCTGCGCCACCAACACGGTCCGTGTTACCGCTAGATAAATACATCGAAACATTTGCTTTCTTTTTACCTGTCAAATAAATATTTAAAAATGTTAGTTCTTTCATCAAATATTACAGTGAAAAAGTTTGACTTTAAGGTTTGCACCATCTTGGGGTTTATAGATGATAAAATTATTGATGTTTTGTACTGTGTACTATGTACTTATTGGTGAAGTTATATATTGTTATTCCATAAAGATGTATGTAAGACCATTTATAAACAAGGTGAGAAAAATTATTTACGTACATGACTGCTACAAAAGTGAAATATAAAAATAATATTATTATATTTTAATCATGGTTTTACTATTTCTTATATGTTTGGTATGACTGGTTAATTTTATTTGTTTACATACAAGATTAACAATTCTTGTTTTTTTAGTAATATTTATTATAATTGAATAAATGTAATATGAAATTTACTTCAGTTTTATTTTCAACATTTTGGTACATATATTAAAAATAAGGGGATTATTATTAACACACTAAGGACGGGAAAGATATTTCTATCCGTTCGGTTGATTGTTACTTGAGGACGAGAAGGGTATTCTTACCTTTTGCGCCGGCCTCATTTCAAAGTTAGAAAACAAGGAATTATTTAATGTTTTTTTTTTCATCAACATTATGTACCAATCTCATTGTTAAAACCTTAACTATATGTACTCAATTATCAAATCCTGTCGCCAGCGAACCGCAGGCGTAAAAAACACCCGTCCGAAATGTGTTTAGAATACTTCTTGCTTCTCAAAAATCACTTTACTTCTTCATCTTTCTTTGGATATTTAGTCGTATTTTATTGGGAAAAAGTCTATTTATTGACTATATCATAGAAAAGAAAAAAAAACGCCTGTCTCTGTAGTGTGATGGTCAGCACCCTCGGCTACCGTGCTGGAGGTCCCGGCTTCGATTCCCAGGGGGGGTTCAAATAAAGTGAATTTTTCACTAAAATATTTACTTAACATTGCCATCGACTGGTACCTGAAGCGGTGGGCTGATCACCCTTCCTTCGTATGTTAATGATTGATCATCTTGAGATAACTGCATTTATGTTATGCAGTACCCTATGCACCATCGGGTGTGGATGGGGGTTTGAAGAAGGAATGAAGATATAAAATAGAAGGTTATTAAAATATATATTATTTTTTATTGTTAAATATTGTTTTCGTATTCATATGTATTTTTTTTAGCATAACAAACTACGAATTGCAGCAAGGGAAGATGTTTGATGTTTTTAATTTCTTTTTGTAAACCAATAGCATCGCTTCTTGAACACTACCTTCTATTTGTAAATATACTTTATGCCAATTACAACATAAATTTTCATTCACCGATCTGAAAATAAATGATAAAAGCATTTAGTGTAATAGATACATACGAGGGGAGGTCAAAAAGTTCGCGGAATGAGAGGGAAGGATAATGAAATGAAACATTAAACTATTCTTCCTTTTCAATGTATTCTCCCTTAACCCTAACACATTTATTATATCTGTCAAATAACTTATTAATATTGTCAAAAAAAAAATTGTCTTGGGCGTCAAAATAGGCCAAAATTGCCGACTTTACTTCATCGTCGTCGCCAATTTTTTGTCCACGCAGTTCTTTCTTCATTTTTGGAAACAAATGATAGTCGCTTGGGGCCAGGTCTGGGCTGTAGGGTGGGTGGCGCAGTTTTTCAAAACCGCACCGGTGAATGGCAGCCGTTGCAACATGGCTTGTGTGCACGGGTGTATTGTCGTACAAAAGGAGCACGCCTTTTGTAAGCTTTCCTCACCTTTTTTCTTTAATAGCTTCTTTTAATTGATCTAGTAAAGAAGCGTAGTATTCTCCCGTTATGGAAACACCACGTTCCTTATAATGAATCAAAAGGATACCTTCTGTATCCCAAAAGATCGTCCCCATGATCTTTCCGGCCGATTGAGACAGCTTATACTTCTTAGGAGGGGGTGTGCCTTTTTTATGCCACTGCATCGACTCTTGCTTTGACTCAGGTTCATAATGGTGAACCCAAGTTTCATCGCCGGTTACAATTTGGGCCATAACTTCCTCTCTTTGCTCTCCAAAGCGGTCCAAAGACTCGCAACAACTTTCGACGCGCTCGCGTTTTTGATGGGCAGAAAGCATTCTCGGAACCCATCTTGCACAGACTTTAGTCATGCCAAGGTGTTGGATGTAGGATGTTTAAAATGGTTGTTTCTGATACTCCAACTAATGTTACAAGCTGTTTTTTCTTTAGCCGGGCATCTTCCAATACAAGTTTTTCAACTTTTTCGATTATTTCTGGTGTGGTAGCCTCAATCAGCCGTCCAGGTTGGGGGTCGTCTTCAATGGATCCCCTCCCTTGTTTGAAAAGGACGTGCCATTTATAAATCATGGTTTTCCCAGGAACGGAGTCCCCATTAACAGCTAACATCTCTTGAAAAATGGTTTGAGGTGTCTTTCCTTGTTTGGTGAGAAACTTAATGACGGCGCGATATTCAATTTTCTCCATAGTGGCTAGTTTCTTCCCGATCGACTTGTTTACTTGTTGATAACTCAAAAGCTAATGGCCCGATTAGGCTGAAACTTGGTATATATACTAACAATGAGTCACTCAATTAGCGCCTACCTGGATGAGTAAACTCACCCTCACCAAACCCGCCATTCCGCGAACTTTTTGACCCCCCCTCGTACAACACCTTAAAAGTACAGTCGAGCTCAGTTATTACGAGCACGGACATAACGTTCGTTGATATATTGGTTTATGATTTTCTCCATACATTTATTCACGGTTATAATGGGCTACTTCTCGGCTATACCAAGCAAAAATATTGTCAAAAAAATTCTTAACGTATAGAACTCCGATAGCCAATATTATGGCTTTTGAACATTTGGTTGCTAGCTCCGATAGCCAATATAGTGGCTTTCCCGAGCGGTAACTTTGAACCTTGGTTTTCCCCATTTACCGATAACATTCTGTGTCTTTTATTTTACAATGGTGTACATAAAGGTTAAATATTCCCTAAAATATTTCAATATTTAAAATACATTAAAGGATTAGCTTATATATTGTTTCTTAGAATTTGGTCGTTTTTGGGCTGCTTCGTATATTTCTGTGTGCCGTTTTATTTGGTCCATTACCATTATTCTGTGAACTTTTCAAAACTAAAACTATTGATTTTTTAAAAATATATTTTAATCACCATGGATTGATTTAAAGAGTGTTTGGAAGAAAGTAAGGAAAACGACGTGTTTAGTAATATTAGCGAACATAGTGAAATTGTAAATCAAAGTGTAAATAATATTGAATCTTCCTTGAATAATGCTTGTGAAAATATTGAAGACTTCCAACCTGACTGTGACTGTGATGATGACCTTTTGATATTTGATAATGTTGACTCTATTGTAAATAATTCTATGTTAAATGATAGCGACTCAGATAGTGGAAGTGATATCCAAGTGCGACCAAGTAAAAGAAGGCGAGCTGTTTTTTCAGAAAGTGATACAAACAGTGCTAACTGGGAAATTTTAAGTAATATTTTTCAACCAAAAGTGTATAATTTTTCCATTGGTAGCAGACGCGTTGGTCCTAATATTCCATCAAATTGTAATGAGCCTCTAGATTATTTCAAATTGTTCTTTACTGATGAACTAATGAAATCCATAGTCAGTAATACTAATAATTATGCAAATAATATTATTTCAAAAACCCCAAATTTAAGTAAAAATTCTCTTTGGCATTCTTGGAGAGATTTGGATGAAGGAGAATTTAGAGCTTTCTTGGGGATCATATTAAATATGGGAGTGAGACCACATCCTAATCTCCAAGATTTCTTCTCGACTGCTTTTGTCGCTTACTCGTCATTTTTCAGGAGTGTTTTTAAAAGAGATCGTTTTTTACAAATATTTTGGATGCTACATCTCAATTCCAATGAAACAGATAATAACGAAACACTTGAAAAAAGAGTTGAAAAAATAAATGGATTTATGCAACATTTAGATAATAAATGTAGAGAATATATGATACCCCGTAAAGAAATAGTGGTAGACGAATCTGTAGTCAATTTTAAAGGCAGGATTTGTTTTAAAACTTATAATCCAAACAAACCAAATAAATGGGGAATCACGATATACATTTTGGCGGATTCGGGATCTGGTTATATTTATTCATTTATTCCATATTATGGTGCCGTAACCACAAATAGCTTAATTAGACCTGATCTCCCATTTACTTCGCCAATTGTTTTACACCTTTACAACAATTTGCTAATCTCCATTCCTGAAGCTGAAGGGTATCATATGTTTACTGACAGGCTTTATACAAGCCCGCAATTAGGAGAAGAATTGATAAAATTAAACACACATTTAACAGGCACAGTAATGACAACTAGAAGGCATATGCCATTGCCAATAAAAAATGCAAAATTGAAGTCTGGTGAATCTATAACTTGTGTAAAAAATAACGAACTGCTTCTTGCTTGGAAGGACAAGAGAACAGTAACATTATATACAAATCACTATTCAAATGATTATAAAACAGTGAGAAGAATAATGAGAGGTGGCCAGGAAGAAACGATAGTAAAACCGATTATGGTTATAAATTACACCAAACATATGGGAGGTGTGGATACTGCAGACCAGTATATTTCCACCTACCCATTTTTGAGAAAAACTTAAAAATGGTGGCGAAAATTATTTTTTTGGGGTCTTGAAGTTTCCGTTGTTAACTCATACATTTTATATAAGGAAAAACAAAATCAAACAAACTTAAAAGTTATGACACATCTTGAATTTGTTGACAAACTAATCAATCAATTAGTCGAAAATCATAGAGGAGGATTAAACTGTACAAAAGGCAGACACTGTCTCGATCCAGAACAAGGATTGGATGGAAAATTACACGTAATAATACCTCAAAATGAAAAAAAATGTCGTGAGTGTATAGTGTGTTCGGATAAAAAACAACGAAAAAGGACCATATACTTTTGTAAAACTTGTGAGAGCAAACCTGCTATGTGCGTTGGAGAGTGTTTTGAAAAATATCATACCTTAAAATTTTACAAGTGATTAAATTAAGTAAAGTGTTAAGTTATATACATTTATAGTGTTAAGTTATATTAATAAAAGTTATAAAAATATTTTTTTTAATTTGCTAAAAAGTGTTTATACTTGTCTTTTCAAAAACACCGTGTACCTGGAAAGATTCTTTCACATGCCTGCTCCGCCTATTGATACGACCCATCTGTTGTTTTCGGTGCCATATTCAAGTAAGTAACATGTAATAACCCAAAACTAGAGCCAATGAGTTGTTTGGAGGATAGATATTCCCGGAATACAAAGAGCTAATAAACAATTGATTTACAACCTCGGACCCAAACGGCCGGACTCGCAATAGAGTGGTCACAAAAACATCGTTGCAAATATATTTCGAATGTTTCTAACAAAAAATACCCTTCTTTTACAAAATAAGTACCTTTAAATTTTGAAAAAATATATTCCTCGTCATATTTAAATGGTTTAGTAATTATATTGATTTTAAATAATTGTGTTTAGTGACTTTCTTCGAATAACGTCGTTCTAATATGTTATCGCGTTACAATGGTTACCCCACACTAGAAATAGGTTGTCTCAAAAGAATGAGTGAAATAATATTTTTTTTTATCTTTTAAGGAAATTATGTTTACTTTTTTCAACCCCAGAGTAGACTACTGGTCGTAAGTAAATCCAACAGGAGTGCAAAGTGTTAAAACTGTTAATTTGTCGATATTTTAAAAAACACCATTTTCGACCCTAAGCAATAAAATCCGACCGGGCAGTTAACTAGACGGATGCCGCCGGATTAGATTACGTTTATGATAATAGTTAAGATATTAAGTACCTTATTGGTGTTTTTGCCGACAAAAAAGTATCCACGCATATGGTTGAAATTGCATGTGAAACATCCGAGCTTTGTTAAGTCACAAGGCATCAACCAGCGACGGCGGATCAGTACTTTATTACAATAAACAACTTTTTTAGTTTATGAATGTGATGCTTGTTTCGGGGATTTCTACGATAGTTTTCATATTTTGTATGTTCAATGCGTACTATGGACAATGCATAATAAACATTACGAGGTGGGGAATATCAGATCAATTCTAGAGCAGGTCAATTAAAAATAAACTCATAAATTATTAACATGTCAACTAATAATAAAAAGTATCAATTCATGAAAAGGCGGAAATTATTCGTGAATAATTAATATGCCCCGGAAAATGTTGAAGTGTATAAAATGTTTTCATCATACTCAGTGTCAACATTGTATTTTTATCTGCATTTAAAAAGAACATCACGGACTCAAAAAAAAAAATAGGAACTGTGATTGTACGAATTTTGATGAAACTTTGACAGAAAAATATGACATGTGTGCAATGGCTGAATTGTAAGAATTTTGTTTCAATTGCGAAATATTGTGTTATGAGACCATTCCAGATAACATACTTTATGTGATGCAGTCTGTATACAATTTTATGAACTCTATTAGAGTGTCGGACATTTATTTAGAAAAACAGTAGGTATAATATTTTTAATGTATCGAATTTAGTAACAAAATCATTGTTTTTGCAAATGTGTGAAATTCTGTCATGTATTATTGCCATCTCTAATTAAAATGAAAATTGATAAAACTCAAAATCTTTTCAATTACATTGGGTGTTTTTTAGAGTTTTAGTTTTTAAACTGGCAACATTGTTTCTACAGACTGTCAATTTGACAGTTGATTTATAATCAGTATGTTTTGCCATTTCACCATGAATACACTAAATGACCATTATACGCATCGTAGGTTTGGTGAATGGACTGAAAACAATATTCAGCTTGATTCTCTTTTTCAATGCAAAATTTTGTTCACAGATGAGGTACATTTTTGGTTAAATGTCAAATGCCAAATTTGGAGTGGAGAAAACCCAGAAACCTTTGTCAAGTCGCCCTTACATCCATTAAAAGTCATTGTTTGGTGTGCTTTATGGGCAGGTGGAATCATTGGCCCATATTTTTTTTAAGACGATGTCAGCCAGAATTTTACGGTCAATGGAGAGTGCTACAGAACCATGATTACTGAATTTTTCGTACCTCAGTTGAATGGCATTGATGTGGTTTCAACATATGGCGCAACATGCCACATTGCGGGTGCCACCATCAATTTATTGCGGGAAATTTGAATTTGTTTACGTCTAAACAAAAACAACCTTTATTAAACAAAGTATTACCTGTAACAGAACTTCAGCAGACAGTCAACATCTTGGATTTTTTTCTTCATTACCAAATTATTGACATACATGGCGATTACATCTGCATCGCACTGCAGTGGCATTATTGTAGATTTGAACCAATTCCTTAACATTTCACGGGCATCCTTCCAATGCATACTTTGAATGTCTGGATGGGAATTTTGCTCAACTTCTGCATTATTATTACCGGCATCTTTTGCAGTTTTTATTTCATCTAATTTTAACGAGGAACATTCAAACTCATAATTTTTTACATTCAATTTATTTTCAAGAAACGGTTTAGTAAAGTGAGTGATGTTCGTTTCAATCTCTTTTCTTATTTCTTCAGGTAAAGCAGCTAAGTAATCCGGATCAATCTAGAAATAATTTGCGAGAACAATGTCAACTCTGAATTTGTATTCAAAATCACTCGCAAACGAGTGGAGGCTTAAAAAATAAAAATAAACTAAGTTTATACTTAGATAAAAAACACTAACATTATTATGTCCTGATTGCACAGATCTGGATCCCTCTGCAAGATTATTTTTACTCTCTGATTCTCTCATTTTACAATTTGCTAGAATTTCATATTTCAAATCCTCAGGCAATGCGTTCAAACAATCTTGATCTAGTTCTTCAAACTGAAAGAAAGAAAAAATAAATAAAAAAGAGAATAGAAGGCCACACCACTCTGTCTTGCAAACATTCGTCGCCTCTTCCATGTTCATGCGTCTCCTCATACGCACCCGCCGATTGTTTCGAATCCTAACCTGACCGTTTTCAAGTATTTGGCATACCTGATCGTACCAAGTTTTTCTCTGCTCCTTTTTCCAATTACATTCGCCTCATAAATTTGTTTTACCGTTCTTTCCTCGCTCATTCGTTCTACATGTACAAACCATCTCAACACGCCTTTCTTAATTTTATCGATAATGCTTGTCTCAGCCTTATTTCACTATTTGAACATCTATCATACATCATTTTGTCGCACATTCTTCTGAGAGATCGCATTTCGACTGCATTCAGTCTACTTTTATCCTTCTTTTGCCAACTCCATGTTTCACTTCCATACATTAGGGTCGGAACCAGGACTCCGTTGTGTACAGCCAGTTTAGCTTTCGCTGATAGGTTTTCATTTGCTATAACTGATTTCAGTGCACCATTCACTTTGTTCCCAGCATTCACTCTCCTTTCTATGACTTTATCAATCTTTCCATCCCTAGAAAACATACTACCCAAATATACGAAATCATTTACCTGTTCCAAAATCTCTCCATTTACCAATATTTTACACTCAGACCTACATTCATCTCTTTCAAAAACCATAATTTTGGATTTGCTAACATTCATCAATAAATCACTTTCCTTGCACACATTATACCCTTTTGTCACCAACGTTTGCAGGTCTTCTCTGCTATCGGTAAGAAGAACAGCATTGTCAGCATACAAAAGGCAACAGACAGTCAAATGATTCATTCTAGCTCCAACATTTAAATCTTTCAGTTCTTTCATGCAATTATCCATGTATAGGTTAAACAGCCAAGGTGACATTACACATCCCTGTTTAACACCTTTAGAGATGGTAAACCAGGATGAAAAAGAACCACTTACCCTAATGCATGCAGTGCTATCCTCGTACAAGGATGCAATGCCTTGGATAAGTTTACTGCTTACCCCATACTCAGATAACACCTTCCATAGGTTTGTTCTATCCACCCGGTCATACGCTTTCTGCAAATCCACAAAAGCACAAAAAAGCTTTTGGTTTTTGCCCAAAAACTTTTCCATAATGTTGCGCAAGGAAAAAATTTGATTCGTACATCCTCTCCCATTCATAAATCCACTCTGGACATCCCACACTTTGTCCTTTGTTATGGTTCTCACTCTTTCAATAAGGATTCGACCATACATCTTACCAACAGCACCCAAAATAGACTGATTGCTTTATAGTTCCCACATTCCACCGCAGAACACTTCCCTCTGTAGAGAGACATTATAACTGCCCTTCTCCAATCCACGGGAGTATAACTCTCCTCAAGAGAACGGTTAAAGAGCCTATGCAACCATGCGAGAACTATTTCGCCAACATTCTTGATGTTTTCTGCTGCATAATCGTCGAATCTTAGAGCCTTTCCATTTTTCAAGGACTTGTAAGTGGCATTCTTAATTTCTTCCATACTTATCTCTCTTGAAACATCACTCACATATTTGAGGAAATTATACTTATAAAAATACTTATGTCACTTACGTTATTAACCGTACGCGTTTCATACACCTCCCTGAAATATTCTTTCCATCTCTCTTTTAAATCTTTTTCATTCGTCACCATTTTTCCGTCTTTTGCTGCAATTAATTTCATACATCCATTCATGCTTTGACTTTGGTAGTTTTTTACTTCTTTCCAGAATTTTTTTATATTTTCTTGGATTTTTTTTGTCATTTTTACTCCTTCCTTTCTCAAAATACGTTTTCGTTCACTCACCCCTTCCTTAACTTTTATTTTACATTCCTTGTACGTAGCGGAGTTTTTATTCTTCACTGCCCAACACTTTAACCACGCATTCTTCTTCTCTTTCACTAACTCTTTGACATCATCATCCCACCACGAATCGCCTTTTTTTCTTCCTTGTACCTCTGTACCACACACCACCTTTGCGGATTCACACATAAAAAATAAATATTTTAAATAACTGTTCATTTCTTACGTTATACTTTTTCATTTGTAATGTTGTGGTCATAAAATTACTATTAGAAGTGAGAAATGAATTGATTGTTTTGTTTTTCTCTTTGACATGAGTGCTAATATTTAGTGATGCATTTTTGGGAGGTCTACCACGTCTTCTACCAGTTAAACCAAGTGATTTAGTTTTTTTTTCTGGCACCGACTTATTTACGTTTAAATCTTTTATAGTATTATTTGATTTAGGAAGTTCTTCAACATGTAAGGAGCTTGCGTATGGAGTATTTTCACACTTCGAATCATGAATATAATTTTTTTTAGAATCATTCACTGTTAAAATTTCTCGGTTGGCTAGTTTATTTTTTTTTAAACTCGGATCAGTTGATTCTGGCAACTTTTTTTTTGGACATAGAAAATTCACGATTCCCCCTTTTTTGTGTTCATGTTTGTTTTTTCTCTCCAATTTTGAAATTTGTATGCCAATTCCTCTCATATCCTCCGGTTGGACATTCAGTTTTTTACATATGTTTATGACTTCTTCGGTGATAACATCCAAATCATCTGTTGCTAGCGGGAAATTTGTAGTTTTGGTTATGTTATCACAAAATCCATGTCCCATAAATTTGGCCGTCTCCACTGGTGCATCGGCTGCCCGCACCATAAGTTTAAAAGTCAAAGTTTTACCAATAACTTTATTCCGAGACATTCTTGAACACACTTCTCGGGAGAGTTGTTTTAGAAAACTTTCACACTGTCCAAAATTTTCAAACCTTATTCCATAATTGACACCAGCTGATACAGATTTTCTCAACTAAAATAATAAAAAAAACATCAATAATTGATTACCTTATAATCACTTCCTCAGAACAGAACACTACTTAAGTATTACGATTTCAAACATGTAGGTGTGTTAAAAAAGAATAAGGAATTTTAATTTAAAAAACATATATTTATTTATTCATCTACATTAATGTTATCGCCTTCAAAGTAATCCCCATTAGATATTATGCACTTGTGCCAGCGTTTTTTCCCATCCTCGAAACACTTCTCAAACTTCATCTTTGGGATACCCTTTAGTTCATTCGGCGATGCGCTTTTAATATCTTCTATGCTGTAAAACGATGGCCCTTTAAGGTTCTCTTTATTTTTGAAAATAGAAAAAAGTCAGACGGAGCCATGTCTGGCGAATATGGAGGCTGGGGCATCATTACAGTCTTGTTTTTGGCCAAAAAATCACTAACAAGCAATAAGGTGAGCAGGTTCCAAATTTAACAATTTTGGAACAAATTTTACTGCCACGCCTTTTATACCTAAAATTAGGGCTTTTTTCAAACAAAAAAGGTCCCGGAATTCACTTTATGTCAAGCTTTTTACTAAAAAAATATATTCAAATGATATTACGATGTTTTGTAATTTATATTTTTTATAATTTTATAATATTTTTTAATTGTAATAAGTACAAGAATTGGTTTGTCCATTTGATTTTGAAAGAAAATAATAAAAATATCTGTGAAAATAGGTACCGGAACGCTGTTCCACCGTGTTTACATGGAAAAAAAACCCTGCCTAAAACATTTAAAAAAATCTCATGGCGTGAGCCAATCAATATGTCAACATCATCAGCAACTTCTCTGATTATGATTCGGCGATCGTTCATAACCATTTCTTTTACTTTTTCCATGTTTTCATTGGTTATAATAATAAATTTGGATAATTTATATAGCGCCATTTTTTGTAAAATACTACCTCAAGGGCGCTCGGTTCGTCATCTTCAACGCCTTCATGGCCATCTTGGAAACGCTTTACTCGTAGCAGATTTACCTTAACCTTTGTTAACATTCCACACACTTTGTTACAATTATTTTTATTTTTTTACTCAAAATTTTAAACAAATTCTTTAATACATTTAAAAAAAAAACAAAAGCCACCAAAATCATTAAAACATTTCTAACCTTAGTGGCAAACTCTCCCAACCAGCGAAATTTTGAAATTCCCATTACTTTTTTAACACACCTTGTATAGAATTTTAATTTATGTGATGTAAACAATTAATTTATGTTTTAAATAGAATAAATTAAAATAATTTTGTCGCGCTATATAAATAACTATAAAAATATACTTTAGAAAAATTAAGAGGCTTGTCATCTTGGCCACGGCAATAATTATACAGAAGTTGCCCAGTTTTATTTCCAAAATGTTTTTGAAGTACGGAAAGACTGGTCGATCGTAAGGATGCACAGTTTGTATAACCGAGAGAAGTCAACTTATATTCCATTTGACGTCCAACTCCTGAAACCAAAATGAATTAGTAAAAAATTCACGTTTTAATACTGAATTTCCAGTTTCGATGAAAAGATGTAAAACCTAGTAAGTCCCCGAGAGAAACACTGTCAAAATAAGATTGTACGTCTTCTTCATTCAAGTGAAATTGGCCATCCGGTTTTGCTTTTTTAGTAGCGAGACGAGCCTAAAAAATTACATTGCAAAATTTAAGAAAGTAGATAGTTTAAGTAGATTTTTTTTAAACTTTTTAAAAATAAAATACAATCAAATAATTCCTAATTAAGTTTGCTAAGCAGTAATTTTGTTAAAAATTACAGAATCAGTGAATGATTCAACAACTTTGTACACAAATAAAAAATATTTTTAGTTTATAGTCTTTTCAGTCTATTTATTATTATTATTACTACTTCGGGAGGAATGTTCTAACTGTAGATAAGTTATTACATATACTTTTTGGATCATAATACAGATAATCGCAAAATGAAAAAGCCATAATTACCTGCAATCGATTGCTCCCAAATCCAGTTGAACAAGGACACCCAGTTTTCTTGCTGATTTCACTGCGGATAATTTTGGCAAACTGGATTGGCTGAAGATTAACATCATTTAACAAATCTGTACAATCGACGTACATTTCATCACATGACACTGCTTCTATGTCTAAAGTATATCTTTAAAAAAAAACATAGAAATAATGCGGGTTGAAATGATCTGTACCAATTTATAACACGATCTTTGTGAAAAAATGGAATATGTACATACTGAGCAACAGTATTGTAAAGAATATAGGCGACATCTTGGTATGCCTCAAAATCATACGGAATTGTTTGCAAATCAGGACACAATCTCATAGCAGGTCCCATGAACATTCCGTTGTGAACACCGAGCGCTCTCGCTTCATACGAACATGATGCTATTTCACTCATCGAACCATATTTCTCATCTTCATTTGTAAGTCCATCAATACGAGTTGTGAATTCTTTTTCCAAGTCCTCAATATAGTCATCGCCCATATTTTTCTTTATATTATTCTATAAAGTGTAACAATTTAGGATGGAAGGTACAATGAAATGAGTAAATAGTAATACATACGGTTCATTTAATTTAGAAAAAATCTAATATTTACCCACCAACTTCTTGGCTTTGTATAAATTGAATTCTGCTTGTCTATCGACACCTTCTCTCTTCTGTTGTTTGGCTCCTACACTCTTGGCGTGTGTTACAGCAACAGGTTTTCCACGTAAGTGAGGATATTTTCGAAGACCAACAGACACAAAAAAACAATCCATGTCAATATGCATAACAATCTTTCCTTTATTTAAATATACCGAAAAGTTTTCCTGAAATAAAAATAAATCCATACTTTTAAAGCTCATCATGACGTGTCGGCTAGACAACACAGACTAAAAGATTTGTAATCTTACATTATAGTTTGAAGCAGATTTCAAAAAATTTCTTGCCGGAAAATTGAAGTCACTAGCATCCCTCAATTCATTGACATATTGTTTAAAGCCAGCCCCTAGTTGTGAAATGTGATGCAAACGAGAATTGCTATAGAACTCTGACAAAAATTTAGGATCAACAGCTGTACGAGTTGAACAACTTCTATCTGATGATAAAGTAACTATACCTGATGATATATCATTAGATTTTTTATCCAAATTCATAGGATCTGATTCTGAAAAATTTTATAATCATTAAAAAAAATTAAAACACAAACAAAGGCTCGAGCATTATTCATAATGTCCTTTTGAATGGGGTGAATTTTCAAATGATTCATCACCACAATACTCGTAATATACTTTTTTAAACCACTACCTGCAATACATGTACTTTTTCAACACATTTACTTATATAACTTTATTCCTTAGTATGGCTCTCTAGCTTTTTTAGTCTAAATTTATAAAACTAACACGCTTGAATTGCACAAAGTTTAAATTTTTAAATTTGAAAGGTTTAAAGTCACCCTACAAAGTCATGCTATATTATTTATTGATTCGGGATTTGGTTTTGATACACTATGATTAAAGCATGAAAAATAAAAGTATTTAGTGTTATGTACACTTATATATAAATATCTCTAATAAAAAATTATGGTTAAAACAATATTAACACATTGTTGTCGGAACACGTATAAAAACGTTTTTTCTTAATTGCACGTAGGAAGCGGGTCACATATAAATAAGTTCAGTTTTTCAGAATCGCGTTTGCGGGGCACATTTATATATTTATATATATATCCCATCTCTTTGGTGGTCTGCCCGGGAGTCGTCTGCCATGGGGTTGGCGGTGCAGTGCGATGTGGGGGAGTCTGGATGGTTCCATTCTCCTCACATGCGCATACCATTGTCTCCTTCGTTGCCTTCCCCACCTAATGACACCTTCGATCTCGCATATTTCCCTGATCCTGGCATTTCTTATTCTATCTCGAAGACTCTTGCCTGATATGCTTTAGAGCTTCGTTCCGTTGTCGCGCTTTGGTCATGTCCAAGAGAGGTCCTTTGTCCGAGGCTAAGTTCTCTTTGCTGTGAGCGTTGAATGAAATTAAAATTTCACTTACTGTTTTTAGGTGGAGTAAATTCATAATTTTTATAACTCAAACTTTTTGTATTCTTATTATTACTCTTTATGTCAGTTATATTTACTGTCGAGTCATTCCCGTGTTCAATAATTTCCAAGTTAGTAGAAACTGGTTTAACAGAACTTTCGATACATTGGAATTTTAGTCGAGGTTGGGTTTTAGAATGATTTGTATATAAAAGAAAATCATTATAATCTAGTAGAGATCCAGCTTTAACACTTTCAGATATCCATTCTGCCTTGACGATTTTAGTTGTCGGTAGATTTTTTATCTGAAATGAAAACAAAAAGTATCTTAACCCTTTCATGGGTGGTGGGAAGATGTATTCCCAGATAAGGAAATGGCACAAAAAAGTCATTGGGAAGTGGTGTTTTCACATAAATTATACTAATGTCAACTGCTGACATATTCTGGAATCTTTTCCAATCAAATATATTACAACTAACGGTCAGTTTTCGACAGTGGACATAGTCGAGATTTTTTGTGTCAGATTGTTGAAAATTCGGAGTTTTTTCCCAAAAAATCGTTTTATTCAGCGTTCAGTGCTTTCTAAGCTATAAACTATTATATTTCTATCACGATATGTATTCATTTTTATATTTATTAATATATACCTGAAAACACGCACGTCGTTCAGTTATAATCAAATGGGAAATATATATCCCACGAAACTAAATGTGACCAAATTTTTTTATTTAAATTATGATTTTTTTTGAAGTTATGTTACTGTTTACTTTCATTATTATTTTTAGATGACTAAAAAATGGAATGCGCTCGAAGATATGGAAGAAATGTTGGAATATTTCCATTCTTTCCTTCCGACGAAGAATATTCGGATGCTGAATGCGACAAAAACGCTCGCGAAGAATTGGATGAAATGGACAATACCAATACTGATATTCGTCCCGTTTCTCAAATGGAAAACCATGCAAATGAATCAGAAGATTCAATTGAGATATTGTCACCGGATATAGCAGAATTTGTCACACCACCAGTTCAATGGACATCGAACGATGAAGATTTTCAAAAACCTGACAACGGAAGAAAATAGTTTGGAAATTCTAAAATCGATTTCAGTTACCCCAAAGAAATGGATATTTTCGAGAAATCTTTGAAAATATATTTAAGATTATAGTGGAAAAACAAACAGATATGCCAAACAAGAGTTAAAAAGAATTGGATGGACGTCAATATTGATGAAATTCGGGCCTTTTTGGGAGTTATGTATAATAATTTTGGGGATTCATCAGCTACCCCATTTGAAAAACTATTGGAGCTCTGACCCTATTCTTGGAGTACTAGCGGTAAATAAAGTAATCACTGTTGGTGATTAAAAAAAATAGCGGAGACCATTCATATGAATGACAATAAAAAACAAAGTAAAGGTGGACCCAAATTATGATAAACTGCAGAAAGTACGTCGAGTGATGAACCAACTTAATGCATATTTCCAAGCAGGGGTTGGGCAGCATCTCCCAACACTTGGTGGCACTTATAGACGGTGCAGGTGCTGCAGTACCAAGGCAATCGAAAAATGTACCAAACATATTTGCAGCGGGTGCGAGGTGCCGCTTTACGTGGACTCATGTTTAAAAAAATTTCATGAAAAAATATTTAAATATTCTCTCCTTTTTGTTTATTTAATGTTTACCTACTATAATTGTGTATTTTCTATATATTGGTTCCGACTAAAATTAATTGTCTGAAATGGTTCCGTGGGATATATGCTTCCCACCACGATTATCTTTTTGCCTAGAGTATTTTTTTAAAATTTTTAGTTCATATTATAAAATGGCTTCTTTATAATTTTACCTGAGTAATTTGAAATAATTAAAAGGAATAAAATTTGCCCAAAGGGTTAACATGGTTAAATGGTTTGACTACTGTGCATGGGGTCTCAGATTTGATTCCAAGAGGGGTTAATTAATTTGTATAAGTATTTTTTTTCTAATAAGGTGTCAGAATAAGAAGCATAATGAGTGAAGGAAGTAAATGACATGTAAAACAGTAAATGGAATGCATGTCTTGCACCCCATTGAGAGATATAGGAAGGCAGTACATCTGATGAAATACAATTGACACTAGTGAAGGATTTTACCGCTGATGGGCAAGAAAATGGAGGGAAATTGGTAGGTAGAAAATAAATATCAGCAATGGCTAGTACATTCCGGGTTGCATACTCGCAGTTGTACTAGTTTGCATAATTTAGACAATGTTACTCTTATGAGACCCTTGAGGGAAAAATTTATTAGTTGCAATAAAAACCTTGCTAGAAAAATATTCACTCAGAGAATTAGTCAATAGTAGAATCATTGGTTAAGTAAATATATTACCGTAATTAAAAAGTAAATGATATAAGACAGTATGAATTGACTAACTGTAAATTTTATTCGCCTACTAAATTTAATTATTATCAGAGGGTGGTTTGTAACTCTGTATTATTTGGTATTAAAACATTTTTTTAAATGTTAATAATTAAGTTCTTGTTACCAATAGCAGAGAAGACCAGATGCAGGCGTAGGTGGAAAGTGATTAGCTGATGAATATTGGCAAATCCAAAGTTATGGTTTTTGAAAGAGATGAATCTAGATCTGCGAGTGAAATATTGGTAAATAGGGAAATTAAAGAACAGGTAGACAATTTCATCTATTTTAGAAGTATGTTTTCTAGGAATGGAAAGAATGATAAAGATATAGAAAGGAGAGTGAATGCTGGAAGAGCGTAACATTGTCTAAATTAATTCAGAGTGAATGGTGCACTGGCAATACACAATGGAGTCCTGGTACCAACCCTAAAGGACGTAAGTGAAGCATGGAGTTGGCAAATGAAGGATGAAAGTAGACTTATGCAGTCAAAAGCGAACTCTCTGATAAATGTGCGGCAAAACAATGTATGATAGATGTTTGAATGGAGAAAATGCAAGGCTGAGATAAGCATTATTTATTAAATTAAGAATGGTATGTTGAGAGGGTTTGGACACGTGGAACGAATAAGTAAGGAAAGAACAGTAAAACAAATTTAAAAGGCGAATGTCGTTGGAAATAGGAGTAGAGGAAGACGGAAAAAAACACAGCATGATGTATAAAATACTTGGACATCATCAGGTCAGGAGTCGGAAGGAGCCAATAGTTGGTTATAGTAAAAAACATTAATTAAATACATACTTTGGTGTCTGGCAAATTAGAAGCAATGATAAACTTTGTTCTATCTGATTTAAAATAATGATGGTAAATTCCTCCGTGTTCCGCCATTAGAATTTTCAACTCATCTGAAGAAGGTTTTGTATACCCATTTACGAAGATAGATATTCCAGAGAATATGTCACTTTTTCTGGATTGTTCTTTTTCCACTTGATCCAAAAATTGATCTTCCAGTTTGGCTATTTTTGCATTCATGTATCCTCCCTAGAAGTAAATACATAATAATAAGTAGTGCCGTCACTACGAGTAGTAAACGAGTATATAACAATAACTCCGTTCAAATACCCAGTATACTCGTTTAACTAATATCATATTTTGGGAAATATAATGAAAACAGCAGGATTAAAAAGTTGCGTTTATTAAACTCTATTCAAACAATGAATGTTTAAAATTTAGCAAAGGCAAAGGTTGCCAAAATAATTTGTGTTCGGAGGGGTGGTTGATAAAATACATTTGTTTTACTATCCCACTTCTGATAATGAATTTTTATGCAATCACAAGAATTACTTAATTTGATATGAATAAAGTAAAAACTTGCAGCCATTTCGTGTACTATTTGGTTTGAATATATCTATCTATAATGAATATAGGAAGTGAGTGACACGCGCGGGAAATATGTTCATTATGACTTTGATTCATGTTTTTCGGTAGTTGTAGATTAATATTCGGTATATACCGATATTAATGGAATATTGTGCCGAATATCAAACATAAAACTATGCCGAATTTGAATAATTAATGTTCCGCCGAGGTGCGCAATTGCTAAAATTTTAGCAGCGAATCACTGCATATTATCCTTATGAAAAACTAAATAAACAAAATTGACAGTCATTACGGATAGAAATGTTTATGTGAGACATTTTGACAAAATATAAATTTGGTGTACAGGAATCCGATGCTATATTTTAGAAGAAATAGTTTACAGTATTGGGTTATTCGATAATGAAATAGTAGAAAAATCGTTTAAGAAAGTAATTCATAAAATACTGTCAAAATTTCGATGAGAAATTATATATTTATTAACTAAATTGTAATTATTATAAGCAACTACTCCAATTAAGTTTATCCTTCCACTCACCCAAGCTTCAAATCCATCATCGCCAAATCTATCTCTTTTAGACTTTCTCATTTTGGAAATTCGAAACTAAACAACAGCGCGGAAACAAAACAATTTCCGAAATACGCCTGCAAGACATATATTAAAATTATTTTACGCATAAAAACAGAAAATTAATAATTTTCGTAAAAACTATGACTATTATATCCCAGTAGCCAGCTTTGATATTAAAACGAATGAACATAAGTAATTAATATTACAATTTCTATCTTTCATTACTACTCGACTCACATATCACGCTATAAATAAGTCACGAACTACACAATTACTAACGACAGCTTTTATTACAGGTTGTTTACATTTTTCAGACCACTGACCGGTGACCACAGACTAACTACTGCCCAAAGACTATAAACTGACGTTTCTACAATTGCTGTCACCCCGAAGTTCTTTTTCACGGCTTACCCCAAAATCGGTGAGACATCTATCGACTTAAAAAGTTTCGAATATCTCCCAGGAATTTCTTTATGTATTTATTTGGACAAATTTACTTTACACAATCATCATCTTCCTTTCACGTGCAATAAATTTTTCATGTGGTATACTATGTTCATAATACTTGTATTTAAAATATTTGTGTATTGTATTTTCGTAATACATAGTAATATTTTTTATTACTTAGTTTTTTTTTCATTTGTCCTCTATTATATTCAAATTTGACTTTAATATAGACAATTTAAAGAATTGATTAGAAATAATTATTCTTGAGATACCCGTGTGTGTCTATTATTGTGTAATTAAAATAATTTCATTTATTAAAAAAATGTACATCGTATATTCCTATATTATAATTATTGTGTTTGGTGTTGATCTAAACATTTATTTAAACGATGTTCCATGCGGATACTAGCAACTAGCGACAGATGCAACGAAGTCGGTGCTAGTTACTAGCACTGATTTCGTTACGAACAACGCCGAAGCGTTTGATCCAATCTGTATGTGGTATTGGCTCGTTCATCTAAAACTAAATAAAATGGTGCTTCCTATAAAACTTTACATTAAGCGCTACTCTTACGTTTATCCGCAGATTTTAAATTTGTTACGTGACATACTTCAAGGGTGACATGTAATTAATTATTGTAGTTACTTGTAACTCCAGTACTCTCGAGAAAAGAATCCTCATTATTGCTACATGAGCTCGTTGTGTGCTCGTGATAATTTAAATCACCCACGTTCGATGATTAAATATTATGTAGGAGTTAATTCATTAGTACAACAAAATCAGTCATATTGATGGATATTGAATTTTATTTTCTCATAGTTCAAATCATATTGACGTTAATACGTTGTAATAATAATTATAAATATTCAATTGATTTTGACAGTTTCTCGTATGTCCCACTTTTTTTTAATTTTCGTGGTCACCGGCTAAATTTAGTAAAAACGATTTCATTTTGCCAGTAGTAAGTTATGCGACAAACCGAGCTAGGTATCTAGAAGAAGAAGAATAAGATGGTGGTACTCACCAAACTAACACAAAAGTGAAGTAAAAAATCTATAAACAAATAAATATCTTCGTTGCAATCCAAAAAAAACTCTGGATGCGATGCTTGTCTGTGCTTATTCCGACTCGGAACAAGAAAAGACATGCATCGCGTCGCCGCGCGCCGCATTGGCCGTCCGACGTCCTCCCGCCAACCGACGAGTCTCCGATCACGGTTGGATGTTTGCGTTCTTATTTTGTTTATCCGAGTTTAGCCGAGCCGTAGCCGAGGCGAAATCATTCAAATGTCAACATTACGTCGGACTCGATGTTGCGACGATTTTTGAAGCAGCGAACTAAACCGTATAGATAAGCTCAACAGCAACTTACCGTCGACGGTGACTTGTATGTCACCGCTTTGTTTAACAGCGACTTGGGTCGCTGCTTCGCTTCATCCATCTCCGCGTCTGTTTTTGGTAGAAATCACATTCTTTATAGATTTAATAGATTTATATTATCCACTGACACTTCGTGATGGAATTGCATTTTTAATTTATTATTAGATTAAAACCAATATTTTTAGCTTTTCCACTTTTTTATTTGACCAGCGACCGGGTTTCGTCGTTACCGACATCATCAGACCAGTCTGATGATGTCGGTAACGACGAAACCCGGTCGCTGGTCAAATAAAAAAGTGGAAAAGCTAAAAATATTGGTTTTAATCTAATAATAAACTTTATAGATTTATCTTTCTCTCTCTATATCAAAAATATTTTATAAAAAAAAACATATTTCACAATAGTACTTATAATGTCGAAACACGTATTGAGGGCCGAGCTCATTTATTGTCCGCGATGATATAACAGTATCTCACTTGTATGTGATGTTTGTGGCGTAAAATGTTTGTGAATTACTTTGATAACCCGTTTTTTATATTTTTTTAGTCATAATATTTATGATAAAAATTCTCCAGCCTTATCGGTGCTATTTATTCCACGAAAGATTTATTGTTTCGGTATTAGAGTACGGATTTACTGATGCGGATCATCTTAATGATGGGATCTTACCCAATATAATCCATACGATACTTTGTGGTATCAACCTCAAAAAATATATTTTCATGTGCAAAAGTTTTATAAGGTTAGTCGTCTCTAGTCGAGACACGCTGCCAACACGTGCGTCTTACTAAGCAAGTAGGTATACACAATCGCAGTTTTAAAATATTATTTGTCTACATTTTCTTCATGTTTTTGGATTAACTGGGAAATCAATTATACGGGATTTTTACAATATACATCCCGGAAAATCGGGAGTGTACTGTATAAGAAAACTTATAATATGTAAACACTTTTTTTTTAGATGGGAGTTGCATAAAGTGACCATACGTCCCGTTTTAAAGTTTCGGGACGTCGAAATGTCCCGTTTTCAAAAAAGAGCAACACACGGTAACAATAAAAAAGTGCAAAAAATCGACGGTAGTTGGAAGTACATACATATGGCCGTTTCATATAACTTTGCTGAACAAATCCTAGCTTGATGTCGGTGCATATGGCTACAGTAGGTGGCTGGTGAGTCACGTGCAAAGACTAGCTAATTTATAAAAGCAAACCCACTTAATGAAATTTATAAAATACTCAAGAAAATTTTTTCATCACAAAAATATAAAACAACATAATTTTTTCATATTCTTATTATTTATTTCTCTTATTTTCTTTATCAACATTCCTTTTCTTTTTATTAGTACATAAAAACTATGAAAAAATATGTATTTTCTTGAATTTATATACTATTACGTAAAAATTGGTAGATGTCCCGTTTTGAGGACAAAAATAAATGGTCAGTTTAGAGTTGCATCTATTTTTTACCTTGCTTATTATACTTATTAAGATGTACAAGGTTTATAAATGATCCAAAGATCATTAAGTGAGATCAGAAACTTGTCAGAATTTGCTCATTGCTGGGAGAAAACCACGCAAAAGTCCTCAGAAGCCGGACTGTTAACATTCGTCAGCAGACCTTCCGTTCCACTAGAAGAGGGTTGTCCTAGTTTGGTTTATGGTACCAATGTCTTATGCTAATTATATCATGTATGATACCACCTCTCGTGACAGTTCCTTATGAACTATAACGGATCCGATGTCGGATAGGTCCTCACCTAGGCTCCTGCAACGTGCCTCTAGGCGTTGTTGTCTTTGAAGTTCACGTTCGTTTAGTCGAGCTGTAATCATTCAAATATCAATATAACAGGACCAGCGTCGTCACTTTGCGGAGAATCGGGTTGCCGGTAAAAGTGGTGACCATCAAAGTCATCGGTAAAAATCACCGATTTAAAAATATCGTTCATCTGAGTATTCAAAAGTTTTGTTGTTGTTAAATTGGAGAAATTGCTATAAGCAACTATAAACCAGACGTTTAAATTTTTTAGCTGTTCTGGTTTTGATCCTAATTTCTTCATTTCTTATTTTTTAATATAGGTTTAGAGTGTGAAATCACTAATATTTATTTTCACAAGGGAATCGAACCCAGGACCTCCTACACGGTAGCTAAATACGGTAACCATTACACCCATTTTAATATATTTGTTTTTTTTTTTATATTATTAACTTAAAATACAATTTTTTTTTTCTTCTCCAATAATAATTATTTTATTATTAATTTACAGTGAAGCCTCGCATAACGAACGCTGCGCACAACGATATTTATGCTCGTTCATTACGCCACTCGCGGACTGCATTCCGATGCACGGAGAAGCAGCTGAGGACACTCGACTGCAAGAACACTAAGAAGAGCTGACAACTGTAGTGCCAAGTACTAGTAGTCCAGCAACATGATGAAACTCAAAGAGAAGCTGACAACGAGGAGGAGCAATCAAACCAACCAATCTCAACGGCCGCCATCGAGAACATCCTGGTCAATTGGGTTTCTTCAAGGTATCAGAATTTAACATAACCTAACAAATGTTAACTAAACCAAATTAAACCTAACCTAATCTAGCTTTACAAATTATTACTGGAATCTTACCTAACCCCACAAATTTTCATAACTAAACCAAACTTAATAAGACTTACTAGAAACTACCTAGAAACAGGGCTTTTTTTTAAATAAAAGAAGTATATATATATATATATATATATATAAATATATATATATATATATATATATATATATATAAATATATGTATATGTATATATATATATATATATATATATATATATATATATATATATATATATATATATATATATATATATATTTAAATATATATATATATATATATATATATATATATATATATATATATATATATATATATATATATATATATATATATATATATATATATATATATATATATATATATATATATATATTACATCGTGTATTCCAATGTACAATTTACATAAGCTTACAATAATAAGTCTCAATCCCGTGGATTGGTCTGCAGCAAAAAATGACACCTCCTTCGCCACTCTGGTCTATTTTGCGAAACCCTCTTCAGCTCCTCGTGCGTTGAACAGCCCATGTCCTTGTGGCACGGTGATCATTGTAATAACATCAACTGGAAACTAAAAAACAATTCATGGTCTTGAAAAAAATCAAAATGTACACAACTGACATAAAAACACATTACGCTTTATATGTATAATAGAAACAGTATTTATAAAAAATATATTTGCCGTTGCATAGATTTGGCAACGTTGTAAAGGGTAAAATCAATCTGTATCGTCGAAGGCAGCGCGGTGCTATTTTGCGTATCTGTGTTTTAACACACTAAGGACGGGTGTTTTGTACGTCCTTATTTTAAAAATTGATTCTACTTATTTTGTAATACAATATTTTGTTCAGTAAAAAAACTTCGCTCTTAATTATTTTATTCATCAATATTTGTATTTCATTATGTGTATTTTGTAATACTTTGTCAACAAAAATACACTTCCTCTTAATTATTCATAAATTTTCGTAAATTAAATTTTTTTATAAAAAAATCTCTACTGATATCAATATAACTACAACACGTGACCGATCCCTTTGGCGCGTCTCTTCGAGTTAGTCGCGAGTAGGTGCCTTCTTTCTCCGATTATTCGTAGTATAATACCTCGTGGTTCGAGATGTGGTCTCTCCAGGATATCCCAACCATTATTCTATATGCGTTAAAGCACTGGTGACAAGGAGCACCCTTGCCTTACACCATGTCTAATTCTTGCTTCTTTGTTCATTGCCACGTCGAACTATAGCAGCTTCATCTCCATACAGTGTGTGTATTATACGTCTGTCCCTGTATTTTATGTCTATACCGTCCATCACCTCAAAGAGCTTTTCCATTGTACCTTATCAAATGCCTTTTCTATGTCTATGCGTAAGGCAGTACAGTACTGATTGTTTACTAGGCATACTACTTTAAGAGATAATCCACTCACTAGAGTAGACGATTCTTCATCATAAATTTAAAAGTAATTTCCATACTACGAACGAAAAAGGAATATTAATAGAAAAATGAATCATAAAAATAAAAATGTAAAAATAAAATACATATATTTTATCACGAATTGAGCTTAAACTGAGGTTATCAAAACTCGTGCTAGGCCAAGACGATGGGACTCGATTGTTCACAGAATGATTTGATCGGCTCTGATAGGAAATTCACAGCGAATGCATAGTATTTGCTTTGTTGTGAGTAGAGTTAAATATTAGTATACTCGTATTATAAAGAAATATTTGTCGCAAACGATCTTCCTTCGGAAGTTTTGGCGTTTTTATAATCTTGAATGTCTTTGTTGATTGGAAATAATGGCAACGAATATCGAGACACGGATCAACAACTTAATCGGGTTTTCCTTTTGTTGAAAATGACAATTAAAAATGTTGTGAAGCTTTAGGAAGTCGATACGAAAATAATAACGCGTCTGAAGAAACTGTCAATGATAAAAAACGGAAATTGAGGCACTTTGCAAATCGATCCCGAGCAATACAAGTTTTGTAATGAAAACATAGTAAATTTTGCATGCCCTTATCATAAAATGAGAGCGAAATTAAGTATACAGTGGAACCTCTTATAACGAGCATAATTCGTTCTAGCATCGTACTCGTTAAATGAAACATGTTTTCCCATAGAAATCGATGTAAAATACGATAATGCATTCCATGCCGTAAGTATGGTCTTTTAAAAAAAAAATTATCAACGTTTATTCAAAGAAGATAACTTATAAATTGTTAAGGAGTGTGACAACTTGGAAACAATTCAGATTTGAAAAAACCTAAATAAAAATATGAGTTTAAGACAAATAATTAATTCCTTTAAACTAGAAAACCGTCTAAAGACGTTTGTTTTTACAGACGCTTAAAATTTTGGCGAAAACCTGTCACATCATTATCATTGAATAAATTTGTAGCACGAGTAGCCACCTTAGAATGATGCTTCTTAATATACGATGCAACAGTTTCCTGCATTTCTCTTATTGTGCTAGAAGATTGTTGATCTACTACTTCCTCCTCCTCCGTTAACAAGCTTTCCTCCATAATTTCTTGCTGTGAAACATGATGCAACTCCATAAGCTCTTCGGTGGTCAGCTCTTGGCTATGCTCTTTCACGGGCCCTTTGAATATCGTTGTTATCCACCAAGAGTCCCATGATATTGACTAGTGACACAATCTCGTTGACTGTAGACTTCACAGGTACTGTTCCAAAATTACATTCGACAACACTCTCTGGCCAAAGTTTTTTCCAAGCATAAGTGAGGGTCTCCTTGGTAACTCCTTCCCAAGCTACGAAAGTCCCGGCTCACAAGTGAATGTTGTGAAAAGGGGACTTGCTCTTTCTCTGCTTGTTATGCGAAATGTCGCTCGTTCAGAGAGCAACCTTTTCACATTTCTTTGTTCGTTATGCGAATTACTCGTTATGTATACGTTCCACTGTAGTTACTATGTGAAATAACTGATTCGTGCATTGCTTTTGCCCTGTTGCACGTTCATCGTGTGTATTATAATATTAGTAGAAACGTGTTTCATTTCAAATAATGGCATTGTTATTAGTGCTTGCTTTTTAGTTGTAATAACTATTTTAGATAATTAATTAATTCATTGCTTGTGTTGTTTTCAGCAATCACAAACTACATAGATGTTACAAGAACAAAAAAAAACATAAGTATTTACATTTTTACGATGTGGTGCACATGGAAGTGAACAATCTCGCAGTGGTTACTATTTACATACATACATGGATCTTCGGTGTTTGAGCGTACGTACTCAATGTTTTTAAATAAATATATTATCTCTTAATGTGTATTTTATTTTTATAAATCAAATAATGATTGTTAAATCGATAATATTCTCGACCATATACAAACAATACGTGTGTAGGTATGCAGTTTCCTCCATCTACCACAACTTTATTCAATTTTTAATAACGGACTGCTTACGCCTCACCATCCATAATTTTCTCGTAGTTTTAGGTAAAGCAAGTAGCAAATTCTCCAAATAATATCTGTGCATGATATTCCTACTTTTATACTACAACAACGTAAAACGCTGTCGAGATATAATATAACGAGAATATTTCCACACTGAATCTAAGAATATGCAATGTGAAAATATTTAAGTATACATTTCAGATATCGTAATTGTAGTAATATTTTTAGACAAAAAAATAAATTCAATTAATGTCACTCAAATAATCAGTTATTTTCTAACATAATACATATTCCTATAAATATTCAATACATACTCGTACATACTGAGAAAAGATTGGTCACCTACAGTTCTACTACAGGTAGATAAGTCCCGTCAGTGCAGTAATGATATTAATACATATACATATAACATATTTTGCAACAACAACAAAAACGGGGCCATTTCATTCCTGTCGTCAAATCATAAGTGCAGAACAACTCTGAATTCTTTTCGACAGACTTGATTTTAAAAGATTAATAGTAAAATAATAAAAATAGATGGCGAAAAGAAATGGCGCCGACAAAATATTTGTAGATGATTTATTATTCCCTTACCTTCAAGCAAAACGTTCACACGGCATATTTACATCAAATTTATATACTACATATAAACATTAAATACAAATAACCCTTAATGAAACCGCATGGTAAAATATGTCAATAAGTATAAAAGATCAATGCTGCGCCTTGTATTTTTGATTTTGATCAAGGCAATGTTTTATTTTTTTCTGTGGTCTCCCCTAGCTTAATTTATTTTTTTTCCAAATGTTGGAGATGTTATTTACGGTTTTAGCAAAGTCCTAAATATGTGTCATACGAAATTCAACCTAATAACCTCAAAAATGTTTGCCTATGTGATTTATATTCGCACGCATTTTTTAGTGCTTGTTTTTCTGCACTTTGGTCATTATTACCCTTCAGAAGTGTACACGGATCATGCACGGATGCCGGATGTCGTGTTTTGTAAACAATATTTATTTTTGACAAATTTATACTACACAATCATCAGCTTTCTTATTCAATCGTGAAAGGAACTTTCACGTCAAATTATTTTTTCATCTGACATATTATATTCGTAAAACTTGTATTAAAAAAGAATGTGCATTGTATTTTTACTATAGTAATATTATTTGTTTTTTAAATATTTAATGTGGATATTAAAATAATGAATTACTTAGTGATTTTTTTTCATTTGTTATTTATTATATTCAAATTGATTACAAATAATTATTTTTAAGATCCCATGTGTGTCTATTATTGTGTACTTATAATAATTTAATTTATAAAAAAAAATTGTATTGTTTATTCCTATTATTATTATTGTGTTTTGTGTTGATCTAAACATTGATTTAAACATATGATTTTTTTGTAAAATTGTCGGTGTGAAACAAAGATTTTCCATGTGTTAATTTTAGTCGCATGTCGCATGCGGCATGCGGCATGCGTAACGTGACCATTTATTTTTTGACTCAAAACGGGACATTGGTCTATTTAAGTCAAATATCCATAGGTAGTCATTGAAAAAAAAAACTTTTCAAAGTTATATTGATGTATTTAGAAAAATTAAGATAACATTAAAGTTACTAATTGAAATCCAAAATGTTTAGTTATATTTATATTTTTCAGAGGAACAAATTTGTTTTAAAACATTTGGTGATGATTTTAAGTAGGAATGAAACTCTTGGCTCGTTTTTTTTATATTGACCTTGGTAATCAACATCGCCTTTAAAACTGGAATTTGTAACTGAGTTTTCTCAGATGTCCATAATTTGTTCATCATAGAAAATACTCTTTCTACTGGAGCATTTGTAGCAGGCAAACATAAAATATATTAAATTAAAACAGAAAAATTTTCATGCTGCAGATTGTTGGCGTGAAAATGTTTGAATACTTCCACCCAACGAGTTTCCGTGGAAACATTTTGATTATTCCATTCTGTTACCTTTTGCGATGTAATGTATGTAGTTAGAAATTAATGAAAATTCGTCAAAAACTTCTGTATCTTTATTACTATCAATATATTCCTTTTCAATTAGGACATCCAGAGCTTTTTGAATGTCTTCCCATGCGGGGACGTTTTTTAAATCTGCCCAAAAAAAATCTCCATTTCTTTGGTTAGAAAGCAAGTCCACTGCTCCAGATATTCACGGTTTGTTTTATAAAATTCTGTAGCCGTCCTTTTCACAAACTCTTCATCGATACCAGTACCATTATCTTTCAATTTCACCATAAATTGACGGACTGAAAATGGGAGAAACTGATTGGTCTGTTTCTGAGTGAAATTATCTTTTAGTTGATTGATTTCTTTTGCAGCTTCAATTGCTGATACAGTCTGACCTTCGAGTTTCAATACAGCTTGATGAAAACTTGCTGACTGAGCGTGTAAAAAATAAAGCCACAATTCTGATGTGGGATCTTCAAAAAAGTTTTTTAGTAAAATGGGACATTTTTCAATACTCAAAAAGTAGTTTTTTAATGGCTGATACATTTTTAAAACCCTTTCTAATGCAGGCATAAGAGCAAGCCATCTGGTTTTGCTATAGCCGAGCATTTGTTGATATTCCGTTTCAGTTTCGGCGCAAAATTCCTTTAGAGCTTCAACTCGAATCGTGTAAATATTAAAAAATTAATATATCTTCACAATTATACATTCATAATCTAAGGGTAGCCCATCTGCAGCAGATTTTACAGCATTATGAATTATATGGGCTCCACATCCAATACCTATTAATGGCTTTTTCATAAATGTTTGTAATTTTGTCAAGACATTGTTAGTTCCTCGCCTAGCTGCGCCCCCGAAATTGACGTTGGCATTGTCCCCACAAAATGCCACGACTTTTTCTGTTAAATTGTAATCTGTCAACACTTGGTTTAAATAATTGACAATAATATCTGAAGTCTCACCTGGCTGTTCTTGTAGGTCTAAAATTTTCACTTGTACACCTACGTAGGGTAGAAAAAAGCGCACTACAATAGGGTATATTTTCTTACTACCATGGTTTGAAGCGTCAGTCAAAATTGTAATACAATTCGCCGTATCAAGATCATCTTTTAATTCTTTCATCGCTGTACGCGCCAAAACATTTACTGCAATATCTTCTGATTTCGTACGCGCGCATGTAAATTTCAAATCAAAACATGATTGAATTATTTTCGAAGCACAATCATTGGAGCGAAAACTGAATTAAAATTTTTAATTTGCGATTGTGGATACCGTATACACAATCGCAAATTAAAAATTTTATTTGTCTACATCAATAAGGAAATCAATTATACGGGATTTTTACATCCCAATATACATACATCCCGGAAAATCGGGAATAAGAAAACTTTTAATATGTAAACACTTTTTTTTAGATGGGAGTTGCATAAAGTGACCATACGTCCCGTTTTAAAGTTTTGGAACGTCAAAATGTCCCGTTTTCAAAAAAGAGCAGCACACGGTAACAATTTTAAAAAAGAGCAAAAAAATAGACGGTAGTTTGTAGTACATAAAGCCGTTTCATATAACTTTGCTGAACAAACCCTAGCTTGATTTCGGTGCATATGGCTACAGCAGGTGGCTGGTGAGTCATGTGCAAAGACAAACTAATTTATAAAAGCAAACCCACTTAATAAAATTTCTAAAAAGTATTTGAGTACAAGAAAATTTGTTCATCACAAAAATATAAAACAACATTTTTTTTTCATATTCGTATCATTTATTTCTCTTATTTTCTTTATCAACATTCATTTTCTTTTTATTAATATATAAAAACTATGAAAAATATGTGTTTTATTGAATATTTATACTATTACGTAAAAATTGGTAGATGTCCCGTTTTGAGGACAAAAATAAATGGTCAGTTTAGAGTTGCATCTATTTTTTACCTTGCTTATTATGATGTACAAGGTTTATAAATTATCTAAAGATCATTAAGTGATATTTTTTTTGTTCTAACTTAAAAAAAGATGTTATATTTTAATCTGTGTTGGGAACAGGAGGTTGGGATCTAGTGTAGGCCAATCAGAAACTTGTCAGAATTTGCTCATTGCTGGGAGAAAACCACGCAAAAGTCCTCAGAAGCCGGACTGTTGACATTCGTCAGCAGACCTTCCGTTCCACTAGAAGAGGGTTGTCCTAGCTTGGTTTATGGTACCGATGTCCTTTGCTAGTTATATCATGTATAGTACCACCTCTCGTGACAGTTCCTTATGAACTATAACGGATCCGATGTCGGATAGGTCCTCACCCAGGCTCCTGCAACGCGCCTCCAGGCGTTGTTGTCTTTGAAGTTCACGTTCGTTTAGTCGAGCTGTAATCATTCAAATACCAATATAACTAGGACCAGGGTCGTCACTTTGCGGAGAATCGGGTTGCCGGTAAAAGTGGTGACCATCAAAGTCATCGGTAAAAATCACCGATTTAAAAATATCGTTCATCTGAGTATTCAAAAGTTTTGTTGTTAAATTGGAGAAATTGCTATAAGCAACTATAAACCAGACGTTTAAATTTTTTACCTGTTCTGGTTTTGATCCTAATTTCTTCATTTCTTATTTTTTAATATAAGTTTAGAGTGTGAAATCACTAATATTTATTTTCACAAGGGAATCGAACCCAGGACCTCCTACACGGTAGCTAAATACGGTAACCATTACACCCATTTTAATATAATTGTTTATTTATATTATTAACTTAAAATACTTTTTTTTTCTCCAATAATAATTATTTTATTATTAATTTACAGTGATGCCTCGCATAACGAACGCTGCGCACAACGATATTTGTGTTCGTCCATTACGCCCCTCACGGACTGCATTCCGATGCAGGGAGAAGCAGCTGAGGACACTCGAGTGGTTCAGCGCACGAGCTAGTTGAAGAACATTAAGAAGAGCTGAAAACTGTAGTGCCAAGTACTAGTAGTCCAGCAACATGATGAAACTCAAAGAGAAGCTGACAACGAGGAGGAGCAATCAAACCAACCAATCTCAACGGCCGCCATCGAGAATATCCTGGTCAAATGGGTTTCTTCAAGGTACATAACCTAACAAATGTTAAGTAAACCAAATTAAACCTAACCTAATCTAGCTTTACAAAAATTACTGGAATCTTACCTAACCCAACAAGTTTTCATAACTAAACCAAACTTATGATAATGACCAAATGCCGAGAAGTCAATGATTAGCTCAAACTAGATTATCCCTCCTGTAAAGCACACATTTAAATAAAACAAGATTCTTCCTAGAAACAGGGCATTTTTTAACAAAAAAGTATGTATATATATATATATATATATATATATATATATATATATATATATATATATATATATATATATATATATATATATATATATATATATATATATATATATTACATCGTGTATTCTAATATACATTTTACATAAGCTTACAATAATAAGCCAGCCACCTTCTGTGGTCTCAATCCCGTGGATTGGTCTGCAGCAACAAATGGCACCTCCTTCGCCACTCTGGTCTATTTTGCGAAACCCTCTTCAGCTCCTCATGCGTTGAACAGCCCATGTCCTCGTGGCACGGTGATCATCGTAAGAACATCAACAGGAAACTAGAAAAAAATTCATGGTCATGAAAAAAATCAAAATGTACACAACTGACATAAAAACACATTACGCTTTATATAATAGACAGTATTTATAAAAAATATATTTGCTGTTGCATAGATTTGGCAACGTTGTAAAGGGTAAAATAAATCTGTATCGTCGAAGGCAGCGCGGTGTAATTTTGCGTATCTGTGTTTTAATATACTAAGGACGGGTGTTTTGTACGTCGTTTTTTTAAATATTGATTCTACTTATTTTTTGTAATACAATATTTGTTCAGTAAAAATACACTTTGCTCTTAATTATTTTACTCATCAATATTTGTCTTTCATTAGGTGTTTTTGTAATACTTTGTCAACAAAAGTACACTTCCCTCTTAATTTTTCATATATTTTCGTAAATCAAAAGTACGGATAAAAAATCACTTATTATATCAATAAAACTACAACACGGGACCGATCCTTTTGGCGCGTCTCTTCGCGATAGTCGCGAGTAGGTGCCTTCTTTCTTCGATTATTCGTAGTACAATACCTCGTGGTTCGAGATGTGGTCTCTCCAGGATATCCCAACCATTATTGGGTAGAATTGGTGAATGTTACACGTGTAAAGTGATCACTTAAACCAGCCTATGACGGTCGTCAGCCCCGTAAATGCCCAGACTTCCATATTCTTCTTCATCTTTGATGAGATGTGAAAAAAAAAATTTATTTACATTTACATTTTTTTTTCGACAGCTTCTTCTTCAACTTCGGATATATCTGCAGGCGCTGGATGTATTTCTTCATTATCACACATCAAATCACATCTCCCCAGGTAATGTAAATCTAGGTACGGTACACATAATTTATAACAACGCAATTCGAGTCATTGATTTTTTTTAAATAATAAGCTTAGAATAAATTTGAGTTAACTGTCCGATTTGTGTTAGTACATTACTTTTGACAAAGTGTTTTTTTTCATAAACCATAAACTTATTTTGTGGGCGGTGTATGACATTCTTTATATTCTCATATCAGCTTACGTGCCAAACAATCAAATAACAATAACAAAGCACTAACGAATGCCGATTTATTTTTAAATTTTAAATAAGGACAAAACTTGCTTATTTTATTTATTATTTAGTTGACTTTTTATCGCAAAGTGATAGTTTGCAACAACTACAAATATTTATAATGATTTGTTAGTACAGAAAATAAACAGTCCGTCTCAAAGTTATCTCATTCATATCCTCAATCTTTAAATCTCACTTATTCAAATTTCTCAGTAGTTAACTTATCAGCCACGTAGAAACGAAATGGTTTATTTTTCATAATTCACATTAATATTTCATTTAAAAGCACATACAAAAAAACATTTTCTAACATATCGTAATTCATTCATTTTTCATTCACCTATTACTAAACAAATTGATAAGCTTAAACATTGTAGCTAGGACATAGCTCCCCAAATTATAGTAAAGCACCAACACACTCAAAGCGACCATAGTGAACAAGTTTGATAGCGCGGCACTGGCCGTAATGGGTAAAGTGACCATACGTCCCGTTTTGAACGGCACCGTCCCGTTTTATATAGCCTATCTCCCGTTGTCCCCGAGTAAAATTTTTTGGACGTCGAAATGTCCCGTTTTCGAAAGAAGGGCAACACACGGTTACAATTTAAAAAAAGGTGCAAAAAAATTGACGGTAGTTTGTAGTATAGCCGTTTCATTTTATGCTTGCCCGGAACAAATGCGCCCGTAGAAAGAGTCTTTTCACAGATGAATAAGTTGTGGACGACAGAAAAAACACAATTACATCGGAGTACTTAAAGCGATGTTGTTAGTTAAGATATATTTTTTTTAAATCCTGCCAATAATTCCATTCTTATTAAAAGCAAACCCACTTATACTTAAGGAATTTGTTCATCAGAAAAATATAAAACAACACAATTTTTTTCATATTATTTATTCCTCTTATTTACTTTATCAACATTCCTTTTCTTTTTAATAATCCAAAAAAACTATGAAAAAATACGCGTTTTCTTGAATATAATACTATAAATTGGTAGATGTCCCGTTTTGAGGATAAAAATAATTCCCTTTCAAAAAAGTGCTCGCTTTTTAGTTGTAATAACTATTTTAGCTAATTAATTAATTCATTGCTTGTGTTGTTTTCAGCAATCACAAACTACATAGACGTTACAATAACAAAAAAACATTATAAAGGGTCCGCCAAATAACTTTTTTTTTTTGAAAATGCTATAAAAAAAAAACTAAAAAACTTCGGCTGTGTGGCACGTAGCGCCGTCCTGTTGAAACCAAATGTTGCCAATATCCTCTCAATTTTTGTGAACAAAAATCCGTTCAACATGGCCCGATAACGATCGCCATTGACTGTAACGGCCACTCCTTGCTCATTTTCAAAGAAAAATGGCCCAATTATGCCTCTGGACCAAAATCCGCACCAAACAGTGACTCGTTTTGGGTGTACCGGCTTTTCAATGTATGCGTGCGGGTTTTCTGTGCCCCAAATACGACAATTTTGCTTGTTTACATACCCGCCAAGATCAAAATGAGCTTCATCCGAAAAGATGATTTTTTTGGCAAAATCGGCATCTTCTGTAAGTCGATCGCAGGCCCACTCAGCGAAGCGAAAACGCATTGGATGGTCAGTTGGCTTCAACTCCTGAACCAATTGGACTTTGTATGGCGTCATACCAAGGTCTTTATGCAAAATTCGTCTCAATGATGTCTCCGAAATGTTCAATTGTTGAGAACGACGGTGAATTGATGTTGATGGCGCTTCACGCACACTTTCTGCCACAACATCGATATTCTCGGGTGTACGCACTGTTTTTGGCTTTTCACGCTTTGGTTTATCGATGAGGATGCCAGTTTCTTTCACTTTTTTCACAAGATAACGAACATACGGAGCTGACGGTGCTTCTCTTCTTCCAAAAACCGTACGCAATTTTCGCACACATTCTGCAACATTACCATGATTTTCAAAGTAATGTCGCAATATTTCCCAGCGTTGTTCAAGCGTATACACAACCATATTCGCTCAGCGGAAGGATAAAACTAATTATCTGTCAAATCAGACATGAGCTAAGTGTTACCATTCACGAAATAAGCACTAGTTGAAAAAAAAAACTTTAGATGGCGGACCCTATATTTACATTTTTACGATGTGGTGCACATGAAAGTGAACAATTTCGCAGTGGTTACTATTTACATACATAGATCTTCGGTGTTTGAACGTACGTACATAATGTTTTTAAAGAAATATATTGATTCTCTTAATACTTATGTGTATTTTTTTATAAATCAAATAATTATTGTTAAATCAATAATATTCTCGACCATATACAAAAAATACATGTGTAGGTATACAGTTTCCCCCATCTACCACAACTTGATTCAATTTTTAATAACGGACTGCTTACGCCTCACCATCCATAATTTTCTCGTGGTTTTAGGTAAAGTAAATAGCAAATTCTCCAAATAATATCTGTGCATGATATTCCTCCTTTTATGTATACTACAACAACGTAAAACGCTGTTGAGATATAATGTAACGAGAGTATTTCCACACTGAATCTAAGTATACATTTCAGATAACGCATTTGTAGTTCAAATATTTTTAGATAAAAAAAGAATTCAATTGATGTCACTCAAATAATCAGTTACTTTCTAACATAATACATACTTCTATAAATATTCAATACATACTCGTACATACTAAGAAAATATTGATCACCTACTACAGACTACATGTAGATAAGTCCGATCAGTCCGGTAATGATATTAATACATATATATATATGACATATTTCGTAACAACAACAAAAACGGGGCCATTTCCTTCCTGTCGCCAAATTATAAGTGTAGAACAACTCTGAATTCTTTTCGACAGACTTGATTTTAAAAGATTAATAGTAAAATAATAATAAAATAAATGCCGAAAAGAAATGGCGCCGACAACCTATTTGTAGATGATTTATTACTCCCTTACCTTCAAGCAAAACGTCCATACGGCATACTTACATCAAATTTATGTATGTACTACATATAAACATTAAATACAAATAACCCTTAATGAAACCGGATGGTAAAATATGTCAATAAGTATAAAAGATCAATGCTGTGCCTTGTATTTTCGATTTTGATCGAGGCAATGTTTTAGCTTTTTCTGTGGTCTCCCCTAGCTTAATTTTTTTTTTTCCCAAATGTTGGAGATGTTATTTACGGTTTTAGCAGTCCTAAATATGTGTCATACGAAATTCAACCTAATAACCTCAAAAATGTTTGCCTATGTGATCTATATTCGCACGCATTTTTAATATGCTTTAGTGCTTGTTTTTCTGCACTTTGGTCATTATTACCCTTCAGAAGTGTACACAGATCATGCACGGATGCCGGATGTCGTGTTTTGTAAACAATATTTATTTTGACAAATTTATATAACACAATCATCAGCTTCCTTATTCAATCGTGAAAGGAACTTTCACGTCAAATTATTTTTCATCTGATATATTATATTCGTAAAACTTATATTAAAAAAACAATGTGCATTGTATTTTATTATAATAATATTATTTGTTTTAACTAACTAACTAACCATCACGCCGCTTCCCCGCAGGGGTAGGCAGAGAGAATAGAACGCCATACAACTTTGTTTTTGCAAACATTCTTCGCCTCTTCCACGTTCATGCATCTCCTCATACATACCCGCCGATTGTTTCGACTACTAACCTGACCACTTTCAAGTATTTGGGATACCTGATCGTGCCATGTTTTTCTCGGTCTTCCTCTGCTTCTTTTTCCACTAACATTCGCCTCATAAATTTGTGTTACCGTTCTTTCCTCACTCATTCGTTCTACATGTCCAAACCATCTCAACACACCATTCTTAATTTTATCGATAATGCTTATCTCAGCTTTGCATTCCTTCCTTATTTCACTATACGAACATCTATCATACTTCGTTTTGTCGCACATTCTTCTGAGAGATTCTTCTTCATCTACGTCATAATCATCCTCTTCATCTTTATCGTCTTCTTCATCTTCATCTCTATTTCCATCTCCGTCTTCATCTCCATCTTCATCTCCTTCTCCGTCTTCATCTCCGTCTCCATCTCCGTGTTCATCTCCATCTTCATCTCTGTCTTCATCTCCGTGTTCATCTCCGTGTTCATCTTCGTGTTCATCTCCGTGTTAATCTCCGTGTTCATCTCCGTGATCATCTCAGTCTTCCTCTCCGTGCTCATCTCCTTGTTCATCTCTGTCTTCATATCCCTCTTCATCCCGATGTTCATCTCCGTGTTCATCTCCGCGTTCATCTCCGTTTTCATCTCCATCTTCCGCGTTCATCTCCACGTTCATCTCCGCGTTCATCTCCACGTTCATCTCCGCGTTCATCTCCATTTTCATCTTCATCTCCGTCTTCATCTCCGTGTTCATCTCCGTGTTCATCTCCGTGTTCATCTCCGTGTTCATCTCCGTGTTCATCTCAGTGTTTATCTTTGTGTTCATCTCAGTGTTCATCTAAGTGTTCATCTCCGTGTTCATCTCCGTGTTCATCTCCGTGCTCATCTACGTGTTCATCTTCATCTCCGTGTTCATCTCCGTGTTCATCTTTGTCTTCATCTCCGTCTTTATCTCCGTCTTCATCCCCTTTTTCATCTCCTTGTTCATCTCCGTCTTCATCTCCGCGTTCATCTCTGTCTTCATCTGCGTGTTCATCTCCGTGATCATCTCCATCTTCATCTCTGTCTTCATCTCCGTGTTCATCTCGGTGTTCATCTCCGTGTTCATCTCCGTGTTCAACTCCGTGTTCATCTCCGTGTTCATCTTCGTCTTCATCTCCGTGTTCATCTGCTTGTTCATCTCTGTCTTCATCTCCGTGTTCATCTCTGTCTCCATTTTCATCTCCATCTTCATATCCGTGTTCATCTTCGTGTTCATCTTCATCTCCGTCTTCATCTCCGTGTTCATCTCCTTGTTCATCTCTGTCTTCATCTCCGTGTTCATCTCCGTGATCATCTCCGTCTTCATCTTCATCTTCATCTCTGTCTTCATCTCCGTGTTCATCTCCGTCTTCATCTCCGCGTTCATCTCCGTCTTCATCTCCGTCTTCATCTCCGTGTTTCTCTCCGTGTTCATCTGCTTGTTCATCTCCATCTTCATCTCCGTGTTCATCTTCGTGTTCATCTTCATCTCCGTCTTCATCTCCGTCTTCATCTCCGTGTTCATCTCCTTGTTCATCTCTGTCTTCATCTCCGTGATCAAATCCATCTTCATCTTCATCTCTGTCTTCATCTCCGTGTTCATCTCAGTGTTCATCTCCGTGTTCATCTCCGCGTTCATCTCCGTTTTCATCTCCGCGTTCATCTCTGTCTTCATCTCCGTGCTCATCTACGTGTTCATCTTCATCTCCGTCTTCATCTCCGTCTTCATCTCCGTCTTCATCTCCATCTTCATCTCCGTCTCCATTTTCATCCCCGTCTTCACCTTCATCTTCATCTCCGTCTCCATTTTCATCTCCGTTTTCATCTTCGTCTTCATCTCCTTGTTCATCTCTGTCTTCATCTGCGTGTTCATCTCCGTGATCATCTCCGTCTTCATCTCCATCTTCATCTCTGTCTTCATCTCCGTGTAAATCTCCGTGTTCATCTTAGTGTTCATCTCCGTGTTCATCTCAGTGTTCATCTCCGTGTTCATCTCCGTGCTCATCTACGTGTTTATCTTCATCTCCGTCTTCATCTCCGTCTTCATCTCCGTCTTCATCTCTGTGTTTCTCTCCGTGTTCATCTCCTTGTTCATCTCCGTCTTCATCTCCGCGTTCATCTCCGCGTTCATCTCCGTTTTCATCTCCATCTTCATCTCTGTCTTCATCTCCGTGTTCATCTCAGTGTTCATCTCCGTGTTCATCTCAGTGTTCATCTCCGTGCTCATCTACGTGTTCATCTTCATCTCCGTCTTCATCTCCTTGTTCATCTCTGTGTTCATCTTAGTGTTCATCTCCGTGTTCATCTCCTTGTTCATCTCCATTTTCATCTCCGTCTTCATCTTCGTCTTCATCTCCGTCTCCATTTTCATCTCCGTTTTCATCTTCGTCTTCATCTCCTTGTTCATCTCTGTCTTCATCTGTGTGTTCATCTCCGTGATCATCTCCGTCTTCATCTCCATCTTCATCTCTGTCTTCATTTCCGTGTTCATCTCCGTGATCATCTCCGTCTTCATCTCCATCTTCATCTCTGTCTTCATCTCCGTGTTCATCTCCGTGTTCATCTCTGTCTTCATCTCCGTGTTCATCTCCGTGTTCATCTCAGTGTTCATCTCCGTGTTCATCTCCGTCTTCATCTCCGTGTTCATCTCCATGTTCATCTCCGTGTTCATCTCCGTGCTCATCTACGTGTTCATCTTCATCTCCGTCTTCATCTCCGTGTTCGTCTCCTTGTTCATCTCCGTGTTCATCTCCGTGTTCATCTCCTTGTTCATCTCCATTTTCATCTCCGTCTTCACCTTCGTCTTCATCTCCGTCTCCATTTTCATCTCTGTTTTCATCTTCGTCTTCATCTCCTTGTTCATCTCTGTCTTCATCTCCGTGTTCATCTCCGTGCTCATCTACATCTTCATCTTCGTGTTCATCTCCGTGGTCATCTCCGTGTTCATCTCCGCGTTCATCTCCGTTTTCATCTCCATCTTCCGCGTTCATCCCCGCGTTCATCTCCGCGTTCATCCGTCTTCATCTCCGTGTTCATCTCCATCTTCATCTCCGTCTTCATCTTTATCTTCATCTCCGTCTTCATCTCCGTCTTCATCTTCATCTACATCTTCATCTCCGTGTTCATCTCCGTGATCATCTCCGTCTTCATCTCCATCTTCATCTTCGTGTTCATCTCCATGTTCAACTCCGCGTTCATCTCCGTTTTCATCTCTATCTTCCGCGTTCATCTCCGCGTTCATCTCCGCGTTCATCTCTGCGTTCATCTCCGCGTTCATCTCCGCGTTCATCTCCGCGTTCATCTCCGCGTTCATCTCCGCGTTCATCTCCGCGTTCATCTCCGTTTTCATCTCCGCGTTCATCTCCGTTTTCATCTCCATCTTCATCTCCTTGTTCATCTCTGTCTTCATCTCCGTCTTCATCTACATCTTCATCTCCGTGTTCATCTCCGTGTTCATCTCCGCGTTCATCTCCGTTTTCATCTCCATCTTCCGCGTTCATCTCCGCGTTCATCTCCGTTTTCATCTCCATCTTCATCTCTGTCTTCATCTCCATGTTCATCTCCGTGTTCATCTCCGTGTTCATCTCAGTGTTCATCTCTGTGTTCATCTCCGTCGTCATCTCCGTGTTCATCTCGGTGTTCATCTCCGTGTTCATCTCCGTGTTCATCTCCGTCTTCATTTCCGTATTCATCTCCTTATTCATCTCTGTCTTCATCTCCGTGTTCATCTCCGTGATCATCTCCGTCTTCATCTCCGTGTTCATCTCCGTGCTCATCTACATCTTCATCTTCGTGTTCATCTCCGTGTTCATCTCCGTATTCATCTCCGCGTTCATCTCCGTTTTCATCTCCATCTTCTGCGTTCATCCCCGCGTTCATCTCCGCGTTCATCCGTCTTCATCTCCGTGTTCATCTCCATCTTCATCTCCGTCTTCATCTCCATCTTCATCTCCGTCTTCATCTCCGTCTTCATCTTCATCTACATCTTCATCTCCGTGTTCATCTCCGTGATCATCTCCGTCTTCATCTCCATCTTCATCTCCGTCTTCATCTCCGTGTTCATCTCCGTGTTCATCTCAGTGTTCATCTCCGTGTTCATCTCAGTGTTCATCTCCGTGTTCATCTCAGTGTTCATCTCAGTGTTCATCTCCGTGTTCATCTCCGTGTTCATCTCCGTGCTCATCTACGTGTTCATCTTCATCTCCGTCTTCATCTACATCTTCATCTCCGTGTTCATCTCCGCGTTCATCTTCGTGTTCATCTCGGTGTTCATCTCCGTGTTAATCTCCATCTTCATCTCCGTGTTTATCTCCGTGTTCATCTTCGTCTTCATCTCCGTCTTCATCTCCGTGTTCATCTCCTTGTTCATCTCTGTCTTCATCTCCGTGTTCATCTCCGTGATCATATCCGTCTTCATCTCCGAGTTCATCTCCGTCTTCATTTCCGCGTTCATCTCCGTGTTCATCTCGGTGTTCATCTCTGTGTTCATCTCCATCTTCATCTCCGTCTTTATCTCCGTGTTCATCTCCGTGTTCATCTACGTGTTCATCTTCATCTCCGTCTTCATCTCCGTCTTTATCCCCGTCTTCATTTCCGTGTTCATCTCCTTGTTCATCTCTGTCTTCATCTTTGTGTTCATCTCCGTGATCATCTCCGTCTTCATCTCCGTGTTCATCTCCGTCTTCATCTCCGTCTTCATTTCCGTCTTCATCTACATCTTCATCTCCGTGTTCATCTCCGTGTTCATCTCCGCCTTCATCTTCGTCTTCATCTCCGTGTTCATCTCCATCTTCATCTCCGTGTTCATATCCATCTTCGTTTTCATCTCCGTCATCATCTCCGTCTCCGTCTTCGTCTTCATTTCATCTTATTCATCATATCATCTTCCATCTCTCTATCTTCATCTCCATCTCCGTCTTCATCTTCATTTCTTATTATTCTTTATATCAAAGGTCAAAGGTGAGTGTTCAAAGGTCAAAGTTAATAATGTCGTACTTCAAAGATCAAAGGTCAAAGGTCAAAGTCAAAATGTCTAAAGTCAAATGTCAAGGTTCAATGTTCAAAGTTAAAAGGTCAAAGTTCAAATGTCTAAGTTCAAATATCAAAATTCAAATATCTTAGTTCAAAGGTCAAAGTTCAAAAGTCAGAGCGCAAATGTCAAAGTTCAAAGGTCAAAGGTCAAAGTTCAAATGTCTAAGTTCAAAGTTCAAATGACTCAGTTCAAAGTTCAAATCTCTTAGTTCAAAGGTCAAAGTTGAAATGTCTAATTTTTTGAAAATTTACTTTGTCCTTTGGGACAAAGTAAAAATGGTTTAATTTTAAGGGCAAAGGATTTACACGTGCGATTATACGTGCAATTACACGTGCGATTACACGTGCAATTACACGTGCAAGTACACGTGCAATTAATACTGCGATTACACGTGCAATTACACGTGAATTAACACGTGCAGTTACACGTGCATGTACGTGCAAATCCACGAAATTGAAAATGAACACACACTTGCACATGTAGACGTGGACATGTCACGTTATGGTTATCCCAGCAGAACTCATGTTGGGTTTATAAACGATGGGGATCGGTGGATTGTTCAGAGAGATTTGACGAATAGAAAAATCTCGAAGCATGACTGCAATAAATCTGGAAATGACTCCAAAAGGAAACGTAAGAGAATACACAGTTTTCACGGGCACAACGGAACATTGTTGCGAGGATAATATAATCGAGAAAGGTATTCTTCTGTGGTAACAATCTTTCTTTGGGAGTTTTGAGGTTATCGTTTTCTGAAACGTCCACGTTGATTGTAAATAATGACAACGAATATCGAGACGACGGGTCAATAATTTACATTCTAACATTACTGTTAGAAACCGATTATTCCTATTTCATACAATATATTATTAATTAACAAAACTTTTAATCTTATTTAGAAACCGATACACTGAGAAAACAACGCGTCAAAAGGATCTGCCAAGTCATCGATGAACGCAAATGAAGTTAGCAGCAGAACGATCCTGAGCAAAACAAGTATTGTTAAAAATGGCAAGTAAATTTTGCATGTGTTTGTAAATTTTGCATGTTGCTTTGACCTTTTTGCTCGTTCGTCGTCCATTACATATTATATAGTATGAGTTCATTTTGATTTATGTACCTAACATAAGGGGATAAAACGTATATCCGATGGCGTATAAGTTTACGGATATGTATATGCATCCATCATCGGGTGCTTGATAAAATTATTCGCCAACGACGAATGCAATCGTTATAATATCATCAAGCCGACACGTTAAATATATTAGTTCAATAAAATAGCATTTTTTATACAAACCATTTTAAGGTCGATGATATTTTTCATCATCTTATCATATCAACCAATATACGTACAAACCAATTGAATAAAAATAACAGCAATCAAGCAATGATGAATAGGGTTTTTTTTTTTTTTTTTTTTTTTTTTTTTTTTTTTTTTTTTAAGTCCCTGACGTTTCCCCTTACTGGACAAGTCTTCTACTTTCCTTCACCCTCGCCTCTTCCAGTTCTCCAATCACACACGCAGATTCCTCCATAGACAATAAAATCATATGTTTTTCGATCAACGACAATAGTGAAAAATAATGAATTCTTCTCACTTGTTCATTTCAGCCACACTACCGCCACCTGTCTACCAGTAGAAAGCAGAAAGCAGATTTCTTCTACCATACATCGATACGGAGTTTCCGACTATTCGTCTACAGGTGACAAAATATCTTCATAAAATGGTGTGTTTAATTCATTTAATTATTTTTTTGTTCTTCGTTCATTTTTCGCTACTTAATTTAGTTTATTTTATTCTACTTTGCGTACACAAGATAAGAGTTTAGTTAAGTGGTTTTTATTTGTTTCTTCTTGCTGGTTTATTTATTTATATTTTCTGCTTGATTTTTGACAAATTTCGTGTTTACTGACGTTCTTCGTATGTAAATAATTTAATTGAACCTTTTTTTGGCATTCGCAAAGGCGACACTTAGACATTTTAACTTAAAAATCTGAACATTGTCCTTTTGATCTTTGCACTTTGACTTTTGCACTTTGACCTTTGACATTTTTCTTTGACCCTTGACATTTTTCTTTGACCTTCGACATTTTTCTTTGACCTTTGACATTTTTCTTTGACCGTTAACATTTTCCTTTGACCCATGACATTTTTTCTTTGACCCTTGACATTCTTCTTTGACCTTCGACATTTTTCTTTGACCTTCGACATTTTCCTTTGACCCATGACATTTTTCTTTGACCGTTGACATTTTCCTTTGACCCTTGACATTTTTCTTTGACCTTCGACATTTTTCTTTGACCTTTGACAATTTCCTTTGACCTTTGACATTTTTCTTTGACCGTTGACATTTTCCTTTGACCCATGACATTTTTCTTTGACCCTTGACATTTTTCTTTGACCCTTGACATTTTTTATTTGACCCTTGACATTTTTCTTTGACCTTTGACATTTTTCTTCGACCTTTGACATTTTTTATTTGACCCTTGACATTTTTCTTTGACCTTTGACATTTTTCTTCGACCCTTGACATTTTTTATTTGACCCTTGACATTTTTCTTTGACCTTTGACATTTTTCTTTGACCCTTGACATTTTTCTTTGACCTTCGACATTTTTCTTTGACCTTTGACAATTTCCTTTGACCTTTGACATTTTTCTTTGACCGTTGACATTTTCCTTTGACCCATGACATTTTTCTTTGACCCTTGACATTTTCCTTTGACCCATGACATTTTCCTTTGACCCTTGACATTTTTCTTTGACCTTCGACATTTTTCTTTGACCTTTGACATTTTTCTTTGACCGTTAACATTTTCCTTTGACCCATGACATTTTTTCTTTGACCCTTGACATTCTTCTTTGACCTTCGACATTTTTCTTTGACCTTCGACATTTTCCTTTGACCCATGACATTTTTCTTTGACCGTTGACATTTTCCTTTGACCCTTGACATTTTTCTTTGACCTTCGACATTTTTCTTTGACCTTTGACAATTTCCTTTGACCTTTGACATTTTTCTTTGACCGTTGACATTTTCCTTTGACCCATGACATTTTTCTTTGACCCTTGACATTTTTCTTTGACCCTTGACATTTTTTATTTGACCCTTGACATTTTTCTTTGACCTTTGACATTTTTCTTCGACCTTTGACATTTTTTATTTGACCCTTGACATTTTTCTTTGACCTTTGACATTTTTCTTCGACCCTTGACATTTTTTATTTGACCCTTGACATTTTTCTTTGACCTTTGACATTTTTCTTTGACCCTTGACATTTTTCTTTGACCTTCGACATTTTTCTTTGACCTTTGACAATTTCCTTTGACCTTTGACATTTTTCTTTGACCGTTGACATTTTCCTTTGACCCATGACATTTTTCTTTGACCCTTGACATTTTCCTTTGACCCATGACATTTTCCTTTGACCCTTGACATTTTTCTTTGACCTTCGACATTTTCCTTTGACCCATGACATTTTTCTTTGACCGTTGACATTTTCCTTTGACCTTCGACATTTTTCTTTGACCTTTGACAATTTCCTTTGACCTTTGACATTTTTCTTTGACCGTTGACATTTTCCTTTGACCCATGACATTTTTCTTTGACCCTTGACATTTTCCTTTGACCCATGACATTTTCCTTTGACCTTCGACATTTTCCTTTGACCCATGACATTTTTCTTTGACCGTTGACATTTTCCTTTGACCCTTGACATTTTTCTTTGACCTTCGACATTTTTCTTTGACCTTTGACAATTTCCTTTGACCTTTGACATTTTTCTTTGACCGTTGACATTTTCCTTTGACCCATGACATTTTTCTTTGACCCTTGACATTTTTCTTTGACCCTTGACATTTTTTATTTGACCCTTGACATTTTTCTTTGACCTTTGACATTTTTCTTCGACCTTTGACATTTTTTATTTGACCCTTGACATTTTTCTTTGACCTTTGACATTTTTCTTCGACCCTTGACATTTTTTATTTGACCCTTGACATTTTTCTTTGACCTTTGACATTTTTCTTTGACCCTTGACATTTTTCTTTGACCTTCGACATTTTTCTTTGACCTTTGACAATTTCCTTTGACCTTTGACATTTTTCTTTGACCGTTGACATTTTCCTTTGACCCATGACATTTTTCTTTGACCCTTGACATTTTCCTTTGACCCATGACATTTTCCTTTGACCCTTGACATTTTTCTTTGACCTTCGACATTTTCCTTTGACCCATGACATTTTTCTTTGACCGTTGACATTTTCCTTTGACCTTCGACATTTTTCTTTGACCTTTGACAATTTCCTTTGACCTTTGACATTTTTCTTTGACCGTTGACATTTTCCTTTGACCCATGACATTTTCCTTTGACCCTTGACATTTTTCTTTGACCTTCGACATTTTCCTTTGACCCATGACATTTTTCTTTGACCGTTGACATTTTCCTTTGACCCTTGACATTTTTCTTTGACCTTCGACATTTTTCTTTGACCTTTGACAATTTCCTTTGACCTTTGACATTTTTCTTTGACCCTTGACGTTTTTCTTTGACCCGTTTTTGTTTAGGTTAGGTTAGGTTAGGTTAGGTTAGGTTAGGTTAGGTTAGGTTAGGTTAGGTTAGGTTAGGTTAGGTTAGGTTAGGTTAGGTTAGGTTAGGTTAGGTTAGGTTAGGTTAGGTTAGGTTAGGTTAGGTTAGGTTAGGTTAGGTTAGGTTAGGTTAGGTTAGGTTAGGTTAGGTTAGGTTAGGTTAGGTTAGGTTAGGTTAGGTTAGGTTAGGTTAGGTTAGGTTAGGTTAGGTTAGGTTAGGTTAGGTTAGGTTAGGTTAGGTTAGGTTAGGTTAGGTTAGGTTAGGTTAGGTTAGGTTAGGTTAGGTTAGGTTAGGTTAGGTTAGGTTAGGTTAGGTTAGGTTAGGTTAGGTTAGGTTAGGTTAGGTTAGGTTAGGTTAGGTTAGGTTAGGTTAGGTTAGGTTAGGTTAGGTTAGGTTAGGTTAGGTTAGGTTAGGTTAGGTTAGGTTAGGTTAGGTTAGGTTAGGTTAGGTTAGGTTAGGTTAGGTTAGGTTAGGTTAGGTTAGGTTAGGTTAGGTTAGGTTAGGTTAGGTTAGGTTAGGTTAGGTTAGGTTAGGTTAGGTTAGGTTAGGTTAGGTTAGGTTAGGTTAGGTTAGGTTAGGTTAGGTTAGGTTAGGTTAGGTTAGGTTAGGTTAGGTTAGGTTAGGTTAGGTTAGGTTAGGTTAGGTTAGGTTAGGTTAGGTTAGGTTAGGTTAGGTTAGGTTAGGTTAGGTTAGGTTAGGTTAGGTTAGGTTAGGTTAGGTTAGGTTAGGTTAGGTTAGGTTAGGTTAGGTTAGGTTAGGTTAGGTTAGGTTAGGTTAGGTTAGGTTAGGTTAGGTTAGGTTAGGTTAGGTTAGGTTAGGTTAGGTTAGGTTAGGTTAGGTTAGGTTAGGTTAGGTTAGGTTAGGTTAGGTTAGGTTAGGTTAGGTTAGGTTAGGTTAGGTTAGGTTAGGTTAGGTTAGGTTAGGTTAGGTTAGGTTAGGTTAGGTTAGGTTAGGTTAGGTTAGGTTAGGTTAGGTTAGGTTAGGTTAGGTTAGGTTAGGTTAGGTTAGGTTAGGTTAGGTTAGGTTAGGTTAGGTTAGGTTAGGTTAGGTTAGGTTAGGTTAGGTTAGGTTAGGTTAGGTTAGGTTAGGTTAGGTTAGGTTAGGTTAGGTTAGGTTAGGTTAGGTTAGGTTAGGTTAGGTTAGGTTAGGTTAGGTTAGGTTAGGTTAGGTTAGGTTAGGTTAGGTTAGGTTAGGTTAGGTTAGGTTAGGTTAGGTTAGGTTAGGTTAGGTTAGGTTAGGTTAGGTTAGGTTAGGTTAGGTTAGGTTAGGTTAGGTTAGGTTAGGTTAGGTTAGGTTAGGTTAGGTTAGGTTAGGTTAGGTTAGGTTAGGTTAGGTTAGGTTAGGTTAGGTTAGGTTAGGTTAGGTTAGGTTAGGTTAGGTTAGGTTAGGTTAGGTTAGGTTAGGTTAGGTTAGGTTAGGTTAGGTTAGGTTAGGTTAGGTTAGGTTAGGTTAGGTTAGGTTAGGTTAGGTTAGGTTAGGTTAGGTTAGGTTAGGTTAGGTTAGGTTAGGTTAGGTTAGGTTAGGTTAGGTTAGGTTAGGTTAGGTTAGGTTAGGTTAGGTTAGGTTAGGTTAGGTTAGGTTAGGTTAGGTTAGGTTAGGTTAGGTTAGGTTAGGTTAGGTTAGGTTAGGTTAGGTTAGGTTAGGTTAGGTTAGGTTAGGTTAGGTTAGGTTAGGTTAGGTTAGGTTAGGTTAGGTTAGGTTAGGTTAGGTTAGGTTAGGTTAGGTTAGGTTAGGTTAGGTTAGGTTAGGTTAGGTTAGGTTAGGTTAGGTTAGGTTAGGTTAGGTTAGGTTAGGTTAGGTTAGGTTAGGTTAGGTTAGGTTAGGTTAGGTTAGGTTAGGTTAGGTTAGGTTA